>NW_006256686.1:9834422-9911588 GCF_000478725.1 Eutrema salsugineum
TTCTATATGTTTCAATTTATTTTCTTTCTCTTCTTTTTCTACTTCGTTTTTCCCTTTTTTCCTTTTTCTGTTTTCTTTTTCGAATTTTTCCTCTGCGTCCTGCTAGTGTATTTGGCCTCTCTTACATTATTCCAAAAATAAACAGAATTCAGAAAGCCATACTTAAAACAAAAGACTTAAAACCTGTTCATTAGAAAATGAAGATGATTTATGATATGTTGACATGGTTTTAATCACGTTAAGTAAGGAAGAATAACTTACAACCCAAAACAACAACATATAATCGAGGAACACTACTACTGGTACTGAAAAACGGAAAAAATAATAGAAAAAACGAAAAATTGATTTATAAAAAATAAAGATGGTAAACAATACAACGAAAAGCCGACCAATGTAGAAATCAAACCACAATTGAGCTTAAGATACATTTAAAAATTAAAGTAATATATTTATATATAGCTCTCAACTTAAGCTAAGATTTCCCACATCACATGTATATTTTTTTCCAGATAATCTTGCTCAACAGATAATCTGATTAAAATTATCTTAATATTATCAAAATAACTAAAAGTGGCAGCAAAATTGCTATACAAACTACGAAAATAAATAAATTAATTAAAGATATTTAAAAAAGATTTTATTAACGAATAAAGGGGAATTAGTTATCTAGATTGAATGAGAGACTTTATAGCGAAAAATTTACTTCGCATATATTATATATGATATGATTTTAAATGTTTTTTTGATTAAATTCCAATTTTTAAATTTTTGTTATTTTCTATTTTAAACATTTTTTGATTAAATTTCGATTTTTAATATTTTTTATTAAATTTAAATGTTTTTGATTAAATTTCGATTTTTAACAATTTTTTTTTTATTAATTTACGTTTTTTAATATTTTATTTAATTTACGATTTTTAATAATTTTTTAATTAATTTACGATTTTTAATAATTTTTTTATTAAATTTAGTTTTAAAAAATATAAGGATGGGTAAAAGGTAATTAGCCACCCTAAGAATGAATGAGAGAGCTTTAACTCAAAATTTTACTTTGCTTATAATATATATGATATATATATATATACTTAAGGTCTATGACTTAAATTATTAAAACATATACGATATTAAGATAATTTGAGACAATTAAACTAACAGGTTAGCCAGTTTATATATATATATATATATATTTTGTACTAGCACAAATAGTAAATAAATATTTTATTATAATTTTTCATAATCAATTGATCCAAATATTCAATATTAGTAAATACTTATAGGGTTATACATTTATAATTATAGCATTATATGGGTTAATTTTTCAAAATATGTAAGATATTAAAAATGATTTAAGACAACTAAAAGGACAGGTTAGCAAATTCATAGATATATAGGTTTTTTATATGTAAATCTAAATTCACATAATAACAAAGTTTATAATTAACATTAGATCAATGTATACTTAATTAACGCATATTTTTATTTTAATATACAAATTTTTACTGTTTAAAATTAAAACATGATAACAATTTTTTGATTTAAAAAATAAATAACAAAAACAAATTATATCTAAACAAAAAAATAAATGCAACATATATTAGAAATAAAAAAATTAAAAATTCCCGTGGGACGCATGGGGTTAAAATCTAGTTTATAACTAAATCTACCTCATTATTTTCTGAAATACGATTGTTTTAAATCTACCATACATACTAATAAATCTACCAACTCGTGATAAAGCTCTTATATATAGTAATAAATCTACCTATCAAAATAAGTCTACTATACATCAAACTAAATAAATATGTCACTATTACAAATAAGTCTACCAAATTTTAAGATAAATATATCGCCATTACTATTTAAATCTACCAAAAAAGTCAAACACTTACCATAAATCAACAGAATATATATATATAAGTCTATCATTAAAGATAATAAATCTACCAACAATAAATGTCTACCAACAAAAAATAAGTCTACTATGCTATAAAAATATGTCTCCCAAAACAAGTCTACTAAGTTTCTACAAATTTACCATCTCTCAAATAAATCTACCAACAAAAATTTGCGTTGACCAAATTTGTACAAGTTTCCTACAAATAGTGGTAGACTTATGTTTAATGTTGCGTTACTTTTTGCTTACGTGGCATATAAAAAGTAATGATATTTTTGTAATAATATTATTTTCAACAAAACATAAAAAGACAAGATCAAGTTAATCTAATATAAAAAATGAAAATATGTAAAACTATTAATAAACATTGGAGGATATTTGAGTAATCTTCTCTATTGGATATGAACAATTTGTTACTAGTCCTGGATATTCTTCTTGCAAGAGACCTCGTTAATATAGATTATGGCTTCTTATACTTGTCTTTTTGCAATTAAAATTGGTTTAAGTGACAAGTAATCCAGCAAGACCGTTTGCATGCACATGTTTTGTTTATAGCCGATGATTTTTCCATTCTTGTTTTCACATTATTAAAAGTTATTACAACACACAAACAAAACCCACAAGTGTTTTAAAACACATGAAGGGGCCTGTAATCTATATAACAACACTAGGACTCAGCTCACAGTGCATTCTCTTTCTGAAGACTCATCATCGCTGGCGACTAACCCTGATATAAAACGAGCATCTTCATCACCTTCGTCAACGTCAATGTCGGTAAAAACGTATCTTCTCTCTGTAAAAGCCGATGTCTGACGTCTCTGTAGCCGAAGAACATGCATGATTACATCAGGGGTCAATGTCACTCTCGAATGGTCTTCTCTTCCTAGCCGGTTCGATTCCATCACCTGCATTTTCCCACCAGTGGTTAGAACGTGTAATTAGACACAGTGGTTTGAGAGGAGATGTGATTCTTACTAGTTAGTTTACCTTTTCAATGTTCTCAGGCAGAGAAAGAACATCCTTTGACATTGGCGTCCAGAGCTTAACGCTCTTCTCAATCCCACAAGACGCAAGAAACGGTATGTGTGGGTGAGACTCGAGCTGATTCACCACTCTACTATCACCCAACATTGCTCGAACAAGCTGACCTCCTTTCTTCTTCCATATAAAGATGTGACCACAATCTGAACCACTCGTTACATATTCATCATCTGGACCGAAAAAGTTCACTCCTTTAACCGTTTGTGCGTTGCGGTGACCTGTATACACCTGTGGCTCTTCCATTCCTTGTAGTTTCTCAGCAGAGATACCAACAGGAGACGAACCAAAACCCATGTTCTTCTCAAACAGATAGATGAGCTCGTCGTTGTAAGAGACTAGTAGTTCGCTGGCTTTGGAATATGCCAATCCCGTGACGTGAACACTGTTGCTTTCCCGGAGATGACTGGGACAGAAAGTGTTCACAGGAGCATTTGGTAAGATGTGGCGACACACTGGAGCTAATTGTCCTCTTCTAGTGTCGTAGACTCTTGCGTATTCATCTGAACCCCCAACCGCTAGATAATGTGGATTCCTCGGATCTATGGCTATAGAATTCAGTCTGATTCTACTGCTTGAGTGATGTCTCCTGCAGCCTTGTGTGAACGGAGAGGAATACAAAACCATTGTGGCACTGTTGGTTCGTATATCAAACTGTCCCAAAAGAGAAAAACAAAGAGAAGTTCGGAATTTGAGTTTGAGAAATGAAAAAAGACTATGGAGCATGAAGGATACTGAGACTAACATGTTGAACAAAACCATCTTCGCCGCAGCTGTAGAATATGTTGGGATCTCCAGGCAAAACAGCAAGCTTGTACACTTTACCGTGGTGTCTCCCTAGTCTTTTTGTCTCCACTTTACCATTTTCTAGGATCTGACCAAGCCTTACCTGCAAAATGCAATGGACTCAAATGATTTAAACTATGTACAGGGAGAGAATCTTAAAGCTTTTGTGCCCCTAAACTCTTCTTTGAGAAGAAAAGTAAACATCTCATATGATCATTGCTATAAATTGTTAAATATTAACAAACCATACTTGTCCATCAGCACCAGATGTTATGATTGTTCGATCATCTGTGAACGGTATGAACTTCGTCTGGAACACATTTTCACAGTGGCCTGAAGGATACGACAATGTCTTGCTTCTATTCAACGAGTTCCAGAGTATGATTTGTCGATCATCAGAACCCGAAACAAGAATATCTCCGGTAGAATTGAAATCCAGCGCATTAACGCATCCTTCATGCCCAATTAACTTCCCATAAAGATCGAGCTTCTTCACTTGCCCCTGAAGTAGCAAAAAAAAAAAAAGCAATACACTTCAATCTTAAGAACTTAATTTGAGCCTTCAATTTTACACAGTCCTACAAAAACATTGCGCTTTAGATTGGTTCGGATTCTCTCAGCATCCAACAAAACACTGATAGCTAGATTGTCTGGATTCATGATCGTTCTCTGGGAACTAGAATTTTTTAAAAATAATACATTTGAAGCTCGAATCAAACGTGTTCGACTTTACCATCATTGACTTTGTCTTAGCAAACACTAAGATCCATGGATTCCAAAGTACAAATCCACGAAATGGGAAGACTTTCTGATAATTATGACAAAGCCATCCAAAACCCACAATTTTTATACCAATTCCGAACACGAAAAAAAGCTAAATTTCACTCTCCCCAAGTAAACAAAAGTCTCATACGAAAACGGAACAAGCAAGAGAGAGTGACAAAAACATGGAGAAATATCGAGCGGTGAGGTAAAATATGAGAACCTGTGAAGCGTAGATTCGACGAGAGATTGACCTGGGAGGAGAGAAGCCTATCTCCCTGTTGAATATTGCCGTGAACCCATCATCGAAACTGGTGTTTCGTTTCGCCATTGTAGGAGTCAAGTCTCCGCGCCTTTGCCTTGTATACGTCGTGATTCGCAATTGGGTACAAACATCGTGTCGTCTACGGGAACTGAAACGTAACAGTTTGTTGTTTTAATCGCTCTAAAACGGAATACGCATCAAACGTGTAAAACCCTCTTCAATCGTTGACCAAAAGACCAAAAAAAAATATCAATTTTCGTCAATCCTAATAAATCCCAACCGTAATGTGATTTTGAATGAAATTTTTTTTTTCCAAATTGCTTAATTTAGACGTACATAAATGTGATAATAATGATGATATGACAGTATCACACCAATATACACATGTATATAGTTCACTAACGGTATATGTGTTGACTACACATCTATATATTATAGTAAATGCGAAGTGAATTGGGTTGTGGTTCAATGCACTATTTTTGATGTCGTTTTGATTAATATAATTTGATTGGTTGATTTTATTTAATTATATATATATTTCTGATTGGATCTATAGAAAAACGGCTCAAATCCATGTTTTTGTTGAGAATGATAAATTACGTTTATGCCATTAATGAAAATAACATCTTCTGATTGGTCTATTTTATTTAATTAATATTTTAATAAATTTATAACAAAAAAAGAAATATTTTATAATTAAAACCCAATAAATTGTAGATTAAAGCCTATGTTTGGAAGGAAATGGCTCAATCACTATTTTTTGGTCCATAATAAAATATATATATAGAAACCGATAAGTTTACCAAAAATAATGGTAGATTTATTGGTTAAGTACTCGGTTTCTTATCTTTCATGTAGCAGGTTCGATTCTCTAACTTTTTTTTTTTTCGAATTCTCTATTTAATTAATCTGGGTTTGAAAAAACATTTTTAATCATTAAAAACAGAAATATTACATTTTTATTCGTTTTTATCGAAAACAGATATTTACCACAAATTTTCTAGAAGTTTCTCATTATAAATAATAAAATATTCACTAAATGGAAAGGATCATGCCGAATCTATTTATACAAATCAAGAAAAAATATTCGGTTAATCAAAAAAGAATATTTGGTTATATCGATATTGATCGTAATAAACAAAAATGGAAAACCTCTAAACCCTAAAAAGCAAGTCGCATATATATATATATAGTTTGTGTCTCCTCTCATATTGGTTACATGTTCTCTTTTTTAACCGAGTTTCTTTTCATCGTTTAGGTTTAGTTTATTTTATGAATGTTTTATTTTCTTATTTCAGTACGATAGATATTTATCTTTGTTGTTATTTCTTATTTCAATAAGATCAATTTTGATTTTTTTGGTTGTTATTTTTTGTTTTTTTTTTTGTATTTTGTATGAACTGATCTTTTGTATGAACTGATCTTTTGATTTTTGATTTTTGGGTACGTGGATGAAACAAAGCAAACGATTAGAAGCAAAATATAATTTGGTGAGGACTTTCAGATCCCTTTCATATTCATTATGTATAGTAGTTTTTTAGTTTTTATTCTAGGGTTTATTCAAATTCTTTTCTTTAGGTGTTTTTCTTAAGGATTCTTAGTGGCGGGCAGAAGAAGTTGAGGTATAACTTTAAAACTCTTAATTGATAGTTTGGCTATTTAACTTTCCTCTCATTTTTTGTTCTAATTGTTTTTTAGGTCATATACATATCTGTTTTTTCTTTAGCTTCAAAGAACAAGCATCTATGAGACGCAGCTTCGTTTACGTTACGAACATATATGTGGTTGTTTTAATGGTGAAGTTTCTTTTGCAAGTTATTTTTTAATTTCATGGCATTCAAGAGTTTAAGGTAAATAGTGTGTATGTATTATATGCACATATTTGGATTGGTTCATCTTCTTTGGTGTTTGTTCGTCTTTTTTGAGTTTTTGATTTGAATCTTAAGCTTTGATCTAATTTTCTTTTAGGTCACTTAAAATACAATCTCGAAATTTGGTAAAGGCGACCATGGATTAAAAAAAAAACTTAAACGATATTTCAGGTATTGCTTACCTCTTTGTTTTGATATTCTGTTTTTTTTTTAATCTGGAAAACTTAATTTTCATGGTATCTTTATTTTTCTTTAGAGGTTTTAGTTGAACATATAAATATTTTCTTCTTCCTATTATATAAAAGAGAAGAACAAAAGAGATGGTTTAAATAGCATTGATCTCTTTGTTTTGTCATGCTTTTTTCATGTATGTAAATTATGTGTATTTTGTATTCTTTACATAATATTCTAGGTCTCAGTTGATCAATCCTTGAAATCCGACCACGACCATGAGCTCCGAAGAGGTTTGTTCAATTTTTCTTATTTCTTTTCTTATGGTTTTATTATGTGTATTTTGTATCTTTGATCTAATAATTCAGGTCTTGAATTGGTCAATTCTTGGAATCTGATCACGACCATGAGCTCTGATGAGCTTTCTTTGATTCGTTTTATTTGTTTTCCCATGAGTTTAATTTAGATGTTTTGGGTCATTGGTATACAACATAAACTCATCAAAGAGGCACGATGGTGGCACAAACATCAAAGTTTGCTCTTGGTATGTTATGTTCTGTTTTTTTAATTCAATTTTCCTTCTTTATTTGTCATAGGGGTGATTGAATTCTTCAACTATTTAACTTTTTGTCCTTTTAGTAAGAGAGAGATGGACTTATTTTTTCGATTAGGAATTTATTGCCGACGAGGATGATTTCACACTTTTCTTCTCTTGATTCGTTCAAAGGGATGAAAGTTTCCTAATTGATCTATCTCGCAAGCATAAAGATCTTTATGGCAGAGATTCGCCAAAAGGTAATGTTCCCAAATATCTATGTAAGACGATTACTAGGTTGCTTCCTCTTCCCTTAGACATCTATCTCACACCGAAATATCTTTTTGTGATAGTCCCATAAGTGGCGATCATCAAGTCCACTCATCATAGAACGTCTTCCAATATTTTAGTTGCACAGGTTTGTGCTTCTCAATACTATGTGTTTTCCTTTTTATCTTTTGTAGCAAACATGAGCTTTAAAAGCTTTGCAGACTTTGAGTTCCAGCTGTTGTTCATGTTTAGTTGAGTTCCAATTGTTGTTCATGTTGTTCCGCCACACTGGATATGACCAAACCAGAACCAGTTACTATAATGATGCCTACAAGCCCCTTAACCGATTTAAATATATATCACTGATGATGTATTTGGTAACATAAATATGTATTTTAAACAGATTGATGCATTGTACTTTTTTATAAGTTAGTGCATCCTTTTAAAACAATTATTTATTCATTTTATTCTGAGTAGAGTTATATGTGGATCAACTTCTTATACAGTCAAATGAGAACATCGTGATATTAGTCTTGGAAGTTTTTTTTTTCAAAAGAAAAAAAACGAAGATGGAAATTATAAAGAAAAAGTTGAGAATACAAGGACAAAGACATTAAAGATAAGAAAGCAGAAGATGAAGATTATAAAGTATAAGAATATGAAGATGTTTAATGTTATATATAATAAAGTTATGTCAATTAAACTTAACATCAGCAATTTATAGCAAATGTTTGTAGAGACTTTTAAAAAATTTTAATTTCAAAAGAATCAATTACAAATCTAAATAGTAATGAAATTAAAAAATGAATAATTAAATTTAATTTTGTATGTAATTCTAGAGTATTATGCCCGCGCGCCGCAGACAATCCTGATGGAGATACTGTTCAGAAAATAACTTTCACCATTAGAGATCTCGAGTAAGCAATATTTTCTTTCATGATCACTATGACTTGTTAATAAATTTTATAACTTTTATTGTTAAATCGAAGAGATTTGAAATTGAAATGTATCTCACACAGAGAATTTGCTGCTGACATCAAAGAAAGAAGCAAAGGATTCACTGGTCCTCTTGCAGTTTGTGTTTTAACCAATTGGAGCGTAAAGAATAAAAAAAGTATGGGTCATGAAGCATATGCCATTATTATCTTCATTAATTTCATAAATGTTTTATTTTGCATGTATAGTTCTTACTGATCGTTTTATGTATATAGATGAAATAACTATCCATGCTCATGATGCAATTGGTTTTTCCCGTCTCCTCTTTGCTCCTACTACTGATGATGTCCTGATTTTCAAGAGAAAATAAGTAATCCGACAATGATATTGAGAATATTTTATATATACAATAACCTTTAAATACATATGTGTCTCTTAAGCTTTCAGGATTCAAAACAAGTTTAACATGACGGAGACGCAAGTTGGAACAAGCACAAAAAAAGACCCCTGAACAAGATCGTTTGATTATGATAGAGTTTTAATTTTTATCTTTTTAAATTCCATGCAACAAGACTTAATATCATTGTATAAGCTACATTTCTTTTTTCTCATGATAAAGCTTTATATCTTATGTTATGTTGAATCTTTTTATTTTATTTGATATTTCTTTTATTATATTTTCCTTTGCATTTGGTTATCATTTAGTATAATACTTCTTATATTACGTTATATATATCCACTAAAGTATACAGTAGAGACATTTAATATAGTACTTCTTATATTACGTTATATATATATCTATTTATAAATGTAGATGATTGTTAAATAACGTTAATACGTGGGCTATATGAATCAATTTAGAATAATAAATAATTTGTATTTGGTTATCGTTTAATATAGTACTTCTTATATTACATTATATATATCCACTAAAGTTATACAGTACAGACATTTAATATAGTATTTCATATATTATGTTATAATATATATATATCTATTTATAAGTGTAGACGATTGTTAAATAACGTTAATACATGAGTTATATGAATCAATTTAGAATAATAAATAACTCAATAAATTTTCGTAATTTATGGATATATAATATTTTAGTTCCAACTATTGAAAATAGAGAATGTCACGTATATATTAGAAAAACTTTCTAAATCTGGTAAAAAAATTTACAAAATATGTTAAATAAAGAATTTGATATAATAAAATTATAACAAAATTTGTATAATAACTATGTCCGCGCGCCGCAGGCAGGTACCTAGTTGATTTATTATTAATGGAGACATAAGTTTCGTAATCCATCAAAAACTAAAACTCTCTCGTTTATGTCCAAACACAGAACGCAAGAAGACAATTCAGATCTTGTTTTTTTTTTTTTTTTTTTTTTGAATAACTAAGAGGTTCACCTAAACCTATACATCCTCTCAGACCCGGTACCAAAGCATGTTATATGGTTCCGTCCCAAAAGTTATTCGAACCGACCTCTAGGCTTTGCCTGAGATCTTTACCACCTGAGCTATTGGCTCTTGGTCAAAATTCAGATTTTGGAATTTGTGAGTAAAACATGAGTGGTCAGTACTCAATTTGTACTCAGAAGGTAAGACTATAATGTATTGGTCATAAGTAGTCACTCGTCCAGAACACAAAACACAGATTCAAAAAGAACTTTGTATAAATCCTGTATAATGAAGGGTCTCAAATCTTGGTTCCAGATCAGACAATACATTCTTGATAGTTTTATAATACTCAGAAGAAAACAGACTATTAATTGGATCAATTTTTATAAGCCACTTGAACTGCGTTCTTTTTTTGTAAAAAAAAAACTGAATGAATGTGAATAAGAAATGAGTTTTTGGACACATAAGCCATAAAGATATTGGCTGAATAGTTATGAATGAAAAATGGAGCATAGTAGAATTGATTTTAAGCTTAAATTTGCACTACAAGAATACACATCATTTACAATGACGGAATTCATTGTGAATTCGTTGTAAATGAGAGTTTGTATTGATTTTACAACTATTATCAAGAAAACTGAAAATTACCAACGATTTTTTTGCATGATTTATTTTCGTTGCAACTTAATAACGAATTAACGATGAATTCGTTGTTAAATTTGTCGTTAAACAATTTATTGTAAATTCGTTGTAAATTTACGACGAATTTACGACAAATATTTGTTCGCTGTAAATTTACAACGAATTAACAACGATTATTAATTTTTTAACTAAAAAAGAATCGTCATAAATTTGTTGTAAATTTACAACGAATTAACAACGATTATTATTTTTAATAAAAACAATCGTTGTAAATTCGTAATAAATTAAAAAAAAAACACTTTAAAAAAGTTATTGCAAAGGTAAAAACAAAAACTTTTATCATAACTACTATAAATCTAAGTTCTAAAATTTTATTACTTAATGTTTCATTTATATAAATTTCATGTTTGGCTTACTATATTTTCACATAAAGAGTATATATAATCTATAGTAGTATGATCATATATAGTTTATTCAAATTAACGAGGAATTAACGATGATTCGTTGTAAATTCATCGTAAATCTATTTTTTAAAATTAACAGCGAAATTATAACGATTCATCTTAAAATCGATGTAAATTCGTTGTTAACTAAAAATTACAAAAGTTCCACATCGGAAACTTGGCAAAATCTCTTCTAGTATATATATAACAAACTCATAACTATTAAATAACAAGTTTATTAATCCACCTTCACCACAGGAGCAATACACCACCGTTGCCGCCACCGCCGTTGCCGCCATTGTCGTTGCCGCCACTGCTGTTGCCACAACCACCGCCAGAATCATCGCCGCCAGAGCCACAGCCACCTGAGCCACTGCTCCCAGAGCCGCCGGAGCCTGATGGTGGTGTTGAGTGGGTGTCAAGTTTTATCCTAATTGAAATCAATAGCCGCAAGTGCACATCTGATCGATTGTAGTACTTAGGGATCGAATCCACAGGGAAGGAGGATCTTTTCCTGCAAAAAGCCTTTGAAAATAAGTTAAAGTAAGGAAGTCTAGAACAAAAACGGTTTAGTGGGGGTTTGGTAGTGTGTTTAAAATCTAAAAGCGAAATATTAAAAGAGAGTGCGGAAATTAAATGGCGTAATAACTAAACTTAACGAAAATAACTAAAAATGATAAAAACGGATATTCTAATGCTTAAATGAAAATGAACTAAAAAGGAAAGACAATATTGAACTAAAGCTTTAAGAAAAATCGCAGGAAATCAATGGAGAAAAGGCGTTGGGGTTCAGGGAAGTTTTCTCAGGGGTACGAACGATTCAAAACATTGCTAGAGAGGAAATTTTGATAAGATCTTAGCTTAAACTTTTTGAACTGGAGTCACGGACGCATGAATACGCCACTGTCGTGATCATAGACAACTATCTCTCAACCCTGACCAGTAGGTTTCCACTCTGGCCTTGGAAGAGAAGAGATGCATTATGTTTAAGACTCGTCCTAATTCACAAATCGCCCATAGGTAGGTTTCCACTCCTATGTTTGTTTTGCTCTTCTAAACTAGATCTGATACCGGATGAACACTTTCGCGTCACCAAGCATCTGGATCAGATTGTAGTTCATGATGCTACCCTCATGCAGTAAAAACGAATTCAGAAGAAAAAGTTTTAAGATTCAGCTCAATAGCCAATGGAATCCTCACCGAACATATAAATCCCCATCGAAAATCCCTTAATCCCAACAATAAAACTACTCAGACATAATGAACGAAATTAAAGACATAATATTAAGAAGTAGAATAGAAACCGAAATTGAAAAAGAAAGAACAAGGGTTCAAGAGAACAAATCTCTCTCTCCCTAAAAGCTAAAGCAAAAACAATAAGAATATGAAGTAAATATTTCGGTGGTGATAGGTTACACGATTTCTAGGGCTCCTAAGACATGTATTTATAGTGTTCAAGACCTCTCTGGACGTCACTTAGGGTTTCTCCAAATGTGGGCTTCAGAAATGTGCTTTTTGGGCTCGGAGGTTGAAAGCCGCGGTCGGAACAAGTGTGACCACGGTGGATGAGTGGTTTGCCGCGGTCGGGATGCTCCTGACCGCGGGAAAATGCTTGTTGGCCGCGGGTGAAAGTGCTGGCCAGCTGGTTTACGGGACATCTTGCTCTTCGCGTATCTTTTGATTGAACCGTTGGATTGCCAAGCTGTAAAGTGCACTGGAACGCTGATACTTCCATCTTTAAGGTCTCCAAATTTGAGCTGGATCGGACGGTGAGAAAGCCTTCAATCAGAGGTGAAATTCTGACGGTCTGACTCTGAGCTGAAATCTGGTTTTCTATCCATTTTGTTAAGCTTTTCCCTAAGTTTCCTGAAAAGAGTCTTGAAACTACAAATACTAGAAAAACGTAATAAAAGTACTTAAAAGCAATTAAAAACATAGAAAAGATATTTCAAAACGATCCATAAAAGTGGTCAAAATACGGTGTTATCAACTCCCCCAGACTTAAACCTTTGTTTGTCCTCAAACAAAGCAAAAGCCTAAACTGGTTAAGTGAAAACAAAAATAGGGAATGCACAAATCTCATAGACATGAACTCCTAAACTAGGACCAAAGATAGTGCATCAATCCACAACTTAGTCTAGAAAATTCTCACTAATGCACAAGAGATACTAGTCCACTTTTTCCGTCATACAAAACTTAAACAATTTAAATCTTGATTTCAGTCAACTAGCTCTCTACATTCATTAAGTTCAATAGTGAGTTCTCATTAAAGACATCATCCAGGGTAGACGGCGTTTGGCATTAAAGGGCTATTTAAGTGGTGGAGTTAAAGTGTTTCGGGTTACCTGAAGATCTGGAGGATGCAAGATAATATGCAAAACCGCAAGAGAGATAAGGACCTGTTGATGACCACAGTTTTCAATCACTTCTTCTTGCCAAATGTTGTTGCATAATCCTTCCTCCTTTGTTGTAAACAGCTGTTCCCCTAGACTTAGATTCTTTCCGGGAATCAGAAAACAATCTCCAAAACTCCATAAAATCGAACTCCAGTTGCCTTGGGACTTAAAATTCGACCTCTCTAGACTCTCTAAGGCTTTTATCTCCTTTCTTTTCTTATTTTCGGAATTTTTTTTTTTTTTTTAACGAAAGGAAATGCCTTTTAAAGAGAGAGACTAGAGGACGAGATTGTACCAAAATTTGAGATTTTTCTAAGGCAAGCTGAGCTTTCTCTTGTGTTGAATCCTTCTGGGTACTTTTCCGGCAAATCGCAGGTCTCTGTCCTTTGTGACTGAAAACTGCGTCGTTCCTCTTTCTCTCCAACGTTTTTGCACTTATCTGCATATAAGACAATAGAAAACAAGAGTGCATGTGGTTTGAAAGAGGATTGGTTAAGGTGGGGAACTAGCTAAAAATGAACTAGCCATTCAAGATCAACAGAGAGTGGTAAAAGGATAAAGGAGTCCTGAATGTATGATTCGTTTCCCTGGTCTAATGCTTCAATGAGAAAATTAAGTCCAAATTAAGTCCAAATAAAACAGAGCTAGTGTATCCCTTCATCTAAATCGAAATCATTCAAATTCCTCTGGGGTACTTCGTTTCAAATGTGCTTAGCTACCGCCTAGTCTAGTCCTAAATCATGAATGAGCATGTCACTAGGAACAGTCTAAAGCACACAGTCAACTATCATTGATTCATGTTCACCATTCCCTTTTAAACGTATTTTGTTTTGAAAATCGATTTTGAAAAACTTTAAAGAAAATGCAAAAAGTGTAGATAATGCAAGACTCATGAAAGAAAGGTGGTTAGAAAGGGATGAAATCCTCCCCCAGACTTAAATCACACTGTCCTCAGTGTGAAACAAGTCGAGATTGGATGAGAAAAATGCATAGATAATCGAACTGGTAAGGACAAAGAGAACTTACCTGGATCCGGGATGCTGGTGGAGATGAACCGGATTCATTCGAAGGGGTTTGGGAAGGTGATTAGGTGGTGATGAAGGTGGTGGAAGGTGATGAATGAGGTGGAGGGTGATTGGTGAGGTGGAATGGGGTGAAAGGGGTGGTTTGGGTCGGGTTTGGATCTCAACGAACAAGTGCCGCGGTCAAGGGCTGCACGACCGCGGCAATCAAGCACTTGGCCGCGGTCAGGATTACGCGACCGCGGCCGACAGTAGGTTTCCCGCGGTCAGAACACTTGCGACCGCGGGGGCTTATATCGCGGCCTCTTCCTGCTTCTCTTTGGTTCCTGCTGGGCCGAGCAGTCAGGTACCATCCTTCTTTTTGGTTTTTTCTGGTTTTTTGATTTTTTTTGGCTTTTTTTTTGTTTTATAAGAAACACCAGAAACTAAGAAAAAGAAAAAGATCAAAAGAAAAAGAAAGAAAAATTCTAAAGAAAACAATACCTAAATGGGTTGCCTCCCATTAAGCGCTTTTGTTTTAAGTCGTTTAGCTCGAATTTTGGTGTTGGACGTGACTTATTCCAATGAAGAAGACCTTGTCCTGAGACAAGTCTTTTTCGACATCTCCTTGCTTTGCTTAGCAGGTTCTTCGTCACTCCAAAATTCTTCTTCAAACTCTTCAGTTGCATAACGTTTTCCTGCTTTGCTGTTGTATGGGACAGCTTCTGTGAAGACATCTTTGTCGATATTAGCAAATGAAATCCTCCGGTTTGGCCAGTCCATTATAGCTCCGGAAGTTGCTAGAAAAGACCATCCCAGAATCACTGGATATGTTGCATCTCTCGTTTCGACAATGTAGAAGTCGACATGCACTATGCAATCTCCTATTCTCAAAGGAATTTCATGAGCTATTCCTTGAGGTGTTGCATTTAAATCATCAGCTAAGCTAATCTTTGCTCTAGTCCTGCGCAGGTGTTTGATACCAAGTCTCAAAGCAATTGCCTTGGACATCATGTTAAGACAAGCTCCAGAATCACATAGCACGTTTTTAAACATTTCTCCTCTAATAGAACAAGAGATAAGAAACTGACCTGCACCTTCTATTTTGTGAAGTGTTCGAACAGGTTTACCTTTTCTTGCATGATTGAACAAGTCTTCTATTTCAGGGATTGATTCCTTGCTCTCACAGAAGTAGTGGCCTATCATAAAGTCCTTGCAAGCTCTGGCAAACGTGATTCCTTCAGGTAGATTTCGAACCACATCATTGAATTCATCGAGCTTCTCCTTGCTGATTCTGTTGGTGTAGTGGCTGCACTCTTCCGGGTTTTTGAGGTGAATCGAATAAACAGCAGCATCAGGTGATGTTTTGGGAAAAGTCAGACGTCTGGCCCTCCCAAAGTAGGTTCGAATATCATCCTTTGTCTCCTTGCTGTACCTAAAGAAAACTTGCAAACAACCAAGATGCCATATATCATCGAAACCTGTGTAAAGAGGGATTGATTTCACAAACTTGTTGAATTCAATGAGCCTTTCTCTGGAGATTGGTGCTCTCAATTCCATCATTTTTTCTGGATTCCCTCCTTCTATGAACAGGCGATAGTCTTCATCTTCGAGGTAGTGCCCTTCATATTCATCCTCATATGCTAAGACTATGTTGCAAGGGAGTACCTCGTTTTCTTCTTGAGATGTTTTGGAGTTGATAGCATACACCGTCTGCTCCTGAAAAGGGGTTTTGACCATCCCAGCAGATGTATCAAATGAGCATTGACCTGGAGGAGTTGAAAAGGGCTGAAGGGCATCTGAAGGAGTGCTGGCCGCGGGTAGAAGCTCCACGACCGCGGGTGAAGAGGGCTTTGCCGCGGTCAGGATGCTCACGACTGCGGCTGGAAGCTTGTTGGCCGCGGTCACGCGAGTTCCGACCGCGGGAATGGGGCTCTGAGTCGTTTCTTCAGTTTCGTCTGCTCCTCTGCCATCTGAACCGATTCCTGCACCTTCTAACTCCGTCTTCTCCTCCTTTAGGCTAAGATCTTCGATGAGAAGCGTCGAACCATTCGTTTCACATCCTTGAATAAGCTTTTCGACCTTCTTTTCGATTTCGGTGAGGGTATAGACTACTTCGTCCACAGTTGAGTCTATTGTCTCTGCTTTCTCTTGAACCTTGTGTACTCCATCCCAAATATCTTCCACATAGGAATAGGTTTGGTTGTTGTGGTAGTTAATAGTCTCTTCTGCTTCACCAACTTTGATCTCTAAGGTGCGGATGCTCCAACCGGCTTTGCGAATGCGAACTTCGTGTGCTCCAACTCGTTCTTCGATTGCTTTCATCCTCTCCTGGACGGTTTCGGCACCTTCGTTTAGCTGGCTTTCGACGGTCTTGACTTGAGCTGAAAGATCTTAAAGCTTTCTCTTAAAGAGTATTGACAAGTCGTCAATTCTCTCGTCAATTTTGGATCTTGCTTGAACGTCGAGTAAGTGCGAGACTGCCAATTCTAGTAGCTCCAATCGGTGAATAGGTTTGACGTTTTCATTCTTGTGAGGCAGCCGACGAGCAGGCTGTTCAGGGTTGGCCATTTGAGGTGCGCAGGGTTCCTTCTGGGACGTTCGGTTGTCTTCGTTTTGAGTTTCTTCGTAGAGATCGCTTAGATGCTTCTCTCTGCGTCTTGTGGCTTGAGGAGTGTTATAGAAACCTTCCTCATTTTGTTTATTTCGATTTATAGGATCCATATCTTCTGAAATGGAAACAAAATAACCGAAAAATTGAAAGTTACAGAAAAGGGGGTTCTAGAGTCGATTTACTAACCTTTCTCGAGGTTTTGCAGAAAAGAAAACGCGTGCCTTCCCCGGCAACGGCGCCAAAAACTTGATGGTGGTGTTGAGTGGGTGTCAAGTTTTACCCTAATTGAAATCAATAGCCGCAAGTGCACAGCTGATCGATTGTAGTACTTAGGGATCGAATCCACAGGGAAGGAGGATCTTTTCCTGCAAAAAGCCTTTGAAAATAAGTTAAAGTAAGGAAGTCTAGAACAAAAACGGTTTAGTGGGGGTTTGGTAGTGTGTTTAAAATCTAAAAGCGAAATATTAAAAGAGAGTGCGGAAATTAAATGGCGTAATAATTAAACTTAACGAAAATAACTAAAAATGATAAAAACGGATATTCTAATGCTTAAATGAAAATGAACTAAAAAGGAAAGACAATATTGAACTAAAGCTTTAAGAAAAATCGCAGGAAATCAATGGAGAAAAGGCGTTGGGGTTCAGGGAAGTTTTCTCAGGGGTACGAACGATTCAAAACATTGCTAGAGAGGAAATTTTGATAAGATCTTAGCTTAAACTTTTCGAACTGGAGACAACTATCTCTCTCAACCCTGACCAGTAGGTTTCCACTCTGGCCCTGGAAGAGAAGAGATGCATTATGTTTAAGACTCGTCCTAATTCACAAATCGCCCATAGGTAGGTTTCCACTCCTATGTTTGTTTTGCTCTTCTAAACTAGATCTGATACCGGATGAACACTTTCGCGTCACCAAGCATCTGGATCAGATTGTAGTTCATGATGCTACCCTCATGCAGTAAAAACGAATTCAGAAGAAAAAGTTCTAAGATTCAGCTCAATAGCCAATGGAATCCTCACCGAACATATAAATCCCCATCGAAAATCCCTTAATCCCAACAATAAAACTACTCAGACATAATGAACGAAATTAAAGACATAATATTAAGAAGTAGAATAGAAACCGAAATTGAAAAAGAAAGAACAAGGGTTCAAGAGAACAAATCTCTCTCTCCCTAAAAGCTAAAGCAAAAACAATAAGAATATGAAGTAAATATTTCGGTGGTGATAGGTTACACGATTTCTAGGGCTCCTAAGACATGTATTTATAGTGTTCAAGACCTCTCTGGACGTCACTTAGGGTTTCTCCAAATGTGGGCTTCAGAAATGTGCTTTTTGGGCTCGGAGGTTGAAAGCCGCGGTCGGAACAAGTGTGACCACGGTGGATGAGTGGTTTGCCGCGGTCGGGATGCTCCTGACCGCGGGAAAATGCTTGTTGGCCGCGGGTGAAAGTGCTGGCCAGCTGGTTTACGGGACATCTTGCTCTTCGCGTATCTTTTGATTGAACCGTTGGATTGCCAAGCTGTAAAGTGCACTGGAACGCTGATACTTCCATCTTTAAGGTCTCCAAATTTGAGCTGGATCGGACGGTGAGAAAGCCTTCAATCAGAGGTGAAATTCTGACGGTCTGACTCTGAGCTGAAATCTGGTTTTCTATCCATTTTGTTTAGCTTTTCCATAAGGTTCCTGAAAAGAGTCTTGAAACTACAAATACTAGAAAAACGTAATAAAAGTACTTAAAAGCAATTAAAAACATAGAAAAAGTATTTCAAAACGATCCATAAAAGTGGTCAAAATACGGTGTTATCAGAGACAGAGCAGCCGCGGCCGGAGCTATCGTTGTTCTTTCGTTGTAAATAAAAAAATAAATAATAAATAAAATAACAAATATCGTTGTAAATAATAAAAAATTATTAAAAAAAAAAAATAAAAAAAATCGTTGTAAATTAACGACAATTTATCTAATTTACAACGAATTTACGACGAAATTCGATTTACGTCGATCGGTTTACAACAATTTGAATTTTGACGTAAAATCGATACAAACTCTCATTTACAACGAATTCACAACGAATACCGTCGTTGTAAATGACGTGTTTTCTTATAATGATTGTTAATTAGACTTTATATCTATTAGCTTATTTTTTAGGCCAAAAGATAATGTTGATCTTTTGTGTTAATTTTAAATACAAGAAAACAAATCTACTTTTTTTTTTGGTGAATAGAAAACAAATCTACTTTTAAAGTATATTGTTGTGTTTGAATTGGTCAAACAAAAATATTTTTTTCTATTTATTCTCATGGTCAAATAAGTGAAATTGATTATCTATTAGCATTTGATGCATGATGATAATGGCTCTATTATGACATGATTTTCAGTTTTATTTTGAGGCTATAAAACCATATCTTTGTCTTCTCATTCTATACTTAGAAACACACATAAAAAAAATACATCAATCTCTCTCTCTTCTTCTTCTTTTTTTCTTTTTTATAGAGTCTGAGAATACAACACAGAAATAGAGTTCATCAGATTATGTGCTTGAGTAATGCAAGACAGTCCACTTGTAGTTGTGTCATGCGATTGGGAACGCCATGCAACCGTCACACTACGGGACGTTTACATAACTAAGGAAAAGTATTTGTCTAAACTCTGCAAATCTCTTTCTTAATTCATGTTTTGGTATTATCGTTTTTACGAGCGTATATATATATATATATATATATATGAAAATAGATGAACTCTCTTCATAGTTTGCCATATCAATATTTAAAAAGCTGACACATGTCCTTTCATATAATTATTAACTCATAAATTTTAAAATAAAAGTCAAAAACTAATTAATACCATTAATTTTAACATAACTTTTCTTTTTAATGTTTATCTCATATATATATTTATGTTTATAATTATTAAGTTACATTAAAATTAAAGCTTTCCACATTTTTAATTAAAATAAATAAACAACATTTCTAACCTTTTGGTATTCGTCTAAGACCTTTTAACTTAATATTTTTTTTTCCGACTTATCCTCATCATGAACATTTTTTCGAAGCTTGTTCTATGAAAGAATGTAAAGATGTAGTGTTCTCTTCATTCAAAGATTTTGTGGTTTTTATGAGTCAACTATGATATTATTATAACTGCATTTCATTGTAAAACATGAAGTATAAGGTAGTTCTTACAGAATCATAGCAATTGTGCATGTCATAAATATGAGAACATTAAAAATCGGAAGTAATTATATGTTTTCAAGCAATTTAACCCAAAACAATTGTGGCTTTTACCTACGTTTTTTTACGCATATCATATTTATGATTTCTAGAATAATAGAATATTTTCTACCTACCCTACTTCCAATCCTAAAAAAAAAGTTATTTGTTTGATAAAGATTTTGCTTTAAAAGAAAAACTAATACCAAACAATCAAGCAAATTACCATATTCTTATAATTAACTATATATATAATATTATTATTTGAGGCATTTTTTCAAAGTGTAATGTCTGAAAAAGACATTTTTGTAAATGGGGCACTTATCTTACTTTGCTCCCATTTTTTGATTTTTTTCCTTCTTTTTTTTATCTTTTATTTAACTACAGAAAAATATTAAAACGTACGAGACCCACTTAAATTCACTCATCATCTTTCACACACTAAATCGCATTGAACCTACCTTAATTCATCAGCTTCTACACACTAAATCGCACGGAGATTCACCTATATATATGTAACTATATAGATACACATGTATATAGTTACATTCATCTATACTCTATGTATGTAGATATTAATATATATACATATATACATATATATATATTTGTCTTCACGTGTACGCTACTATATGGATATATATATGTATACATAAATATATTTGCATATATATATCCATATATTTGTATCCACGTGGACACTATTATATGGATACGTATGTGTTTATCACTAAACGACAAAAGAATTTAAGTTAAAAAAATATAAATTAGAGAACAATTCTTGGGTTCACCCCTAGGAGTGAACCTCTTTATTCACCCCCTTCTATTATAACAAATCAAAATATGCCACTTAAGATTTAAAGTGAATTAAAAAATAAAAAATATAAAGAAAATAAAAAACAAATTAATAATAAAAAATCACCTTTTTAATTTTTAAATATTAAACTATAATTTTAATACTCTAAACCATAATATATAAATTAAAAATATAAAAATAAAAACTAAACCCTAACCAGATATTTAAATTTTCTTTTTAAAAATTAAAATAAAAACTAAACCCTAAACCCTAAACCCAAATATTAAATTTTAAAAGAAATTAAAAATAAAAATAAATCCTAAACCCTAATCCCTAAACCCAAACATTAATTTCAATAATAAAAAATAAACATTATTTTTTAAACCCTAATTCCAAATATATATTATTTTAATTTTTTTTTTTAAAATTAATATTTGAATTTAGGGTTTAGGGTTTAGGGTTTAGGGTTTAGGGTTTAGTTTTTATTTTAAATTTTTTTAATTTTTAAATATTTGGATTTAAGATTTAGAGTTTAGTATTTATTGTTTATTCTTTTTTAATATATATAATTTATATATTAGTGATTAAATTTAGTTTTTTATTTTTTAATTAAAAATATAGGATGCATCGAGAAAAAAAAAAGAAAGAAGAAAAAAGACTAATAAAAATCTAGGCAGTATCGTGAAGGAGAGGAAAAAAAAGAAGAAGGAAGAAATTATTTTTGTAATTGGCAAATTTTGAATTGTGGATCCCAGTTGTTTTTTAATTAATTTTTATTTTAATTAAATGAATTAGATGTCTTCATTTGATTGGATGAAAAAATAAGGAGGTGAATATAGAGGTTCACCCCTAGGGGTGAATCCAAGAATTGTTCTAAAATGGGTATCAAATTATTAAGAAAAAATAGTGTCACAATAATTATTCGATTATTTTTTAATAATAGATAAATAACAACAAATAATTATTGGGATGTGTGATATTAATATAATATTAAATGAAGAAAGAATATAGATAAGTAATTGTGTGTTAATGAAAGTGTTTTTTTGGTCATTTTCAGTGCCCAAATAGTAAAAAATTGTTTTTTTTTAATAAAAACTCAAAAGTGTCTGTTTTAAATATTATAACTCAAAAGTATCCCACATAGTAACACACTCATATGTATATATCAACATAAACATATTTTTAAAAATATTATGTGAAACAAAATCCGCACATATATGCGGATACAAGCCGGAAAAGATTTGTCTCGACTCTGCAGATCTCCTTCTTAATTCTTGTTTTGGTATCATCTTTATATCATGTTTATCAATTTTTTATGTTATTTTCTTTACAAATGATCAGTTGTCCATGTTGTAGAAATTGCGTTTCTACACAGACAACCCACACACAACATAGTAACCCCAAAAGCTATATTCACATAATTCATTAAACGTAACAAATGTTTGGTTTGCTATAACATTTGCTTCCACAAAGTCTCGACTCTCAAACGTAGTCGATGGAGCAAGTTTTGTTATGTGAATCATCCGTCATTTGGCCCATAATATTTGAAAAAACTATTTTCTAGAAATGAACATGCGGTTTACGTTTATTTAATTTGTTCTTAATTATATTTTCATTTACCCTAATTTGTAAGTTTTCTAGTTTGTAATAATGATTAAGAACTTAAGAACTCAAGGTTTAAGAATAACTCTCTTATTACTTTAGAAAACTAACTCAAAAACTAAAGCTCTCAATCTCTATTAAGTTATATCACAAGTTGATATCTCCTTATATAGAGAAGGGATTATATAACTCTTAATTCCTATAGAAATACAAATTTCCTTTTTCTTAGATAACTCCTAAGAATATTTCCTATTCCTAATATCTTGCAAGTCAAGATAACTTCAAGCTTAATCCAACAATCTCCCCTTTAAACTTGAAGTCTTTTTTTGTCACTTTTTGAACACCAATAAGATCCCTCATTTCTTTGAACTTAATCCTTCCAAGTGCTTTAGTCAGAATGTCTGCTTTCTGTTCTGTTCTGGGGATATGCTCAACCCCAATATGTCCACTTTCAACACATTCTCTTATGAAATGATAACGCCTTTGTATGTGCTTACTTCGTCCATGGAAAACTGGGTTCTTGGTTTGGGCAATTGCCGACTGGTTATCTATATGAATGATGACCCTTTCACTTGGCGTACCAGTGACCTCGCACAACAAGTCCTCTAACCATATAACTTGTCGTGCAGCTTCTGTTCCTGCCATGAACTCGGCTTCGCATGATGACAACGCTACTGTTTCTTGTTTCTGAGAACACCATGTTATAGGGCTGTCTCCAAGATAAAATATGTGTCCAGAGGTGCTCTTTCCATCATCTGGGTCCACATTATGACTATTATCGCTGTAGCCAAGTAACTTTGGTATCTTCATACTTGGATTCTTAAAGACAAGGCCAAGCGATGTAGTACCTTGTAGATACCGCAAGCAATGTTTCATTGCAGCTCCATGTGACTCCCTTGGACTCTGCATGTAACGACTTAGGACACCTACGCAGTACGACATATCCGGCCTTGTGTGCAGCAAATATCTTAGGCAGCCCACATTCTTTCGATACTTTGTTGCATCGACTTCTTTCTCGCTTTCTGTCTTAGACAACTTAACCAAAGTTCCATCGGTGTATGCGTCAAGTCGCAGTTTTTCATCCCTGCTTCTTCTAATATCACTACAAGAAAACAGTTAATTGGCGACGACATTTAGCGACTGATTTGGCAGTTGCTAACAGTTACGACTAATTGGCGACTGATTTGCCTCCAATTTACGTCTCATAAAATACAGTCGGCAATTAGTCGCTAATTAGCGACTACGTAAAACAGTCGTAACTTGGCCAGTATATAATGATTAATTTAACGACTAATTTACGGTAGTCGGGAATTGGCGACTACTTTTTACCACTACATTTCGGCCCAAAATAAAAAAAAATGTAAACAAACCCATTAGCCCAAATAACAACCCTTACACTCGAGAACCCTAAGCACATAGACAAAATTCCCAAAATCCCTTTGACGAAACCCTAATTCCCTTTCTTCTCCCAACCCAGATATCTCACCAAAAATCCCCAAATCCCCGACAAACACTTTCGTTCTTCAACGATTAGAGGATGGGTGGTCGTGGTGGAAGGAAGAGAGGACGAGGCAGAGGAGGTGTGGCACCGTCGCAAGCCAGATCGTCGTCGCCTCTGCCAGGTCGTTACGACTTCACGCCCTCGCCATCGCCGCCGGTTGTCCCCACGCAGCAACCATCAGTATCCGTGAGGGATTATCCACCACCGGCGCAGTTGTTCCCGAACTCGCAGAATCCACATCGAGGACCAGAGTCTCGATCTCATGAGCAACCATCTCCACGCGGTCAACAGCAACCATCTCCACGCGGTCAACAACAACCTGTCTCTCAACAACAACACGAGCAAGCTTCTGACGCTCAAAGTGTATTTCCGGAAGAAGAAGAAGAAGCTCTATTCCCAGTGAATCTCGCGGAAGACCAGCAACGAATTCTCAATGCCTTGCTCACTCAGCCTGGCAGGAAAGCATACACCACAGTCCTCTCTCCCATAAAGAAGCCAAACACAACATGGTATGATTTCAAGTAATCTAACTGCATAGTTTAGGGTTTTTTTGGCTAGAATTTGTATGATTGTTTAGAGTTGTTAGGGTACTTGGCTTAGAATTGTTATGATTTTTTAGAGTTGTTATGGTACTTGGCTTAGAATTGTTAGAATTGTTATGGTACTTAGCTTAGATTTATGGACTGTTTATTTGCTTATCTTAGTATTGGGTTTAGGATTGTAACTGTTTCTTTGCTTTATTGTGTGCTTGCAGGTTTGGGCGTGACAAGTCTTCCCTTACTCGGAAGATAACAAAAAATTTATGTAACAAGTTCGATGGCCCATTTTATAGCTGGACATGTGTGCCTCGGGAGAGACAGGAAAGATTCTTTGTTGAATTCGCGGTAAGGTTCTCTATCCATATTCTCCTTTTTTGTGTTGATACATATGAGCCATTTGTTTTTTATTGCTCACTAACATCATCTTCTCTATTTTTTTGGTAGAAAACCCACACCTGGGATCCTTTATTAACCGGTGTGGTTCAAGAAAGGTTTGAGAGAGTATGTCTCCTCCGGATGAAAGACATGGTCAGCAAGGTTAGGGCTTCTCGAGAACAACCAAACTGGATTGGAGATACTCTTTGGAAACAAATGACAGAGTATTGGGACACTGAAGAAGCCAAAGAGAAGAGTTCCACCACATCAGCTGCTCGGATGTCTAAGCGTAATGGACTTGGTCCTCATGTTCACTTCTCAGGGCAGAAGTCATGCCTCCAAATCCAACAAGAAATGGTAAGTATATCAATTTCTAACTTTCTCATAAGTTATATATCATCTTTAGTCAGATGGGAACTAACTCTTTCTTTATATTGTTATCATTTCAGGAAGAAGAGTTGGGAAGACCGGTGAGTCTTGGTGAAGTTTTTATCAAGGTTCATACAAAACGAGATGGAACGTTTGTAGACCGAAAGTCCAAGAATGTGGCTGAGGCTTATAGGAAGAACCTGGATTCCAAGTTGGCTGGCCTCGGGATAGACTCAGAGACTTCAGATGGTACTTCACCATCGTTGGGGCTAACCATAGAAGAGGAGAATGAGATTTTTCTTCAGGTAAAGTCTTCGTTTTTTATTTTTGATGTGTTCTTTTATATTATGCTTTGCTTCTATAGATTTCAAGTTGTTACTTTGTTTGATGCTTTGATGTTAAAATATATGCATTGATGCTTTGATCCTTATTTTGTTTTTGCAGTCGACTTTCATAAATGAGCGAGGAATTCCTTATAGAATTGGAAGTCTTTCAGAGACACATGTCAATGGAAAGAGGAAATGCCCAGGAAGCTCTTCAACATACAAGGGATTGGAAAAGCAGCTACAAGAAGCTCATCGCAAAATAGAAGAACAAGCGGCTGAGAACTCCAAGCGTGAAGCAGAGCAACAAGCCAAGCTGGACAAGTTATCTATGGTGGAAAAGTATTTGACTGAAACTGATCCAAAGTTCATGGATTTTTTGGCTGCAAATCAAACTCTTCCAAGTGATCCAACTCACTCTTAAGGTTTTTCTACGTCTCTTTTTTTAAGTATCTCGGCTCTTAAGACTCTTTTGAACTTATCTCAATGGTTAAGTATGTAACCATTTGATCTTTGTTTAGTAACTTTTGGAACAATGGTTTTATGTCTTTTTAAAAAATAATGGTATTATGTAATATAATGACTTTTTGCATTTTACATTTGAATATTTTTTTGCTGTAAAATTGTTATTTAAAATGTAGAATGGATTCAAATTATGAGATTTGGAGGAATCTAATCGTAAAACTAGATTTTGTTTTCATTTATTGAAGCCGTCGCAATGCAGTCGTAAATCAGTCGGAATACAGTCATAAATACGTCTCAAAACAGTCGTTAAATTGCACCAAATATCATTCAATTATCGAACCATATGGTCGCCATTCAGTCGCAAATACGTCGCAAAAACAGTCGTCAATCAGTCGCTAAGGTAACGACTGCTTTGCGACTGATTAACTTCGTCAACATTTAGTCGTTATTCAGTCGGTATTTGGCGACTGATAAGCGACTAATTAATTTAGCGACTCAATATTAGCGACTGATGCTATTAGTCGGAACTTGGACGTAAATTTAGTGTTAGCGACTAATTAGCAACTGTATATGAGGTTGCTAAATCTCTGTTTTCTTGTAGTGTATCTTTAAAGCATACCTGTTTTGACATAAAGTTATTCCTTCATCATATTGGCAAACCTCAATTCCAAGATAATACGTCAATTTTCCAAGGTCGCTCATATCAAACTTTGAAGACATCTCGGCTTTAAACTTGTTAATGACGTCTCTGCTTGATCCTGTAATGAAGAGATCATCCACATATACAGTTACCACCAAGAGGTCTTTACCAAGTTCTTTTCGGTACACAGAAGGCTCCTTTGAACACTTTGTAAACCTTAATTCCACCAGTATCTGGTTTAACTTATTGTTCCATGTACTTGGTGTCTGTCTTAATCCATACAAAGCCTTATGCAACTTGTAGACCTTGTCTTCTTCTCCTCTTTTCTCATAACCCTCTGGTTGAGCTACATACACAGTCTCCTTTAATTCTCCATGAAGAAAGGCTGTTTTAACATCTAAATGATGTATCTCCCATCTGTTTGAAGCTGCCAGATTGATGAGGAGTCGTATTGTTTCTAGCCGCGCTACTGGTGCAAAAACTTCCTCAAATTCAACACCATACTGTTGTATGTAACCCTTTGCAACCAATCGAGCCTTGTGTTTATTAACACTTCCATCAGAATTACGCTTAAGCTTAAATACCCACTTCAAACCTATGGGCTTTACTCCAACCGGTAGATCAACAAGGGTCCAAGTTTGGTTCTTCTCGATCGAATGGAGCTCATCCTCACACGCAAGTCTCCATTCTTTTCTTTGGCCTCTCTGAAATTCGCAGGTTCATCGTTTAAGCACATGAGCAACTCTTCTCCTTCCTTTTCTGCAAGCAAGACATAGTTTTCTACCAAGTATTTTGGTTTTACAGATGGTCTTGTTGATCTTCGAAGACCTGGTACTGCTGTAGATATCTCATCATCTTAAACCTCTGTACCTTGCTCATATGAGGTAATTGATGTATCAATATCACCTTCTGTGTGATTTTCATCAGACTCTGTTTCTTCCTCTGCATCGTTCTCATACTCGTTTTGATGCTCTGTTTCTGCTTCTTCTTCAATTGATATTTGAATACCGCGATTGCTAAATTCTCCAAACGAGATTTTGAAGCTCCCATGCATCCTGTCTTTCTTTTGGATTTATCGAGCTCCAATTCCATCCCTTTGTCTCGTCGAAGATTACATCTCGGCTCACTACTATCTTGCGAGCTTGGGGATCGAGTAATCGATACGCCTTTGACTCAGGCTCTGTTCCGAGATGCACAAGCATGTGAGACCTGTCATCGAGCTTCTTTAACATTGGTTTCTCCACTTTTGCGTATGCAATGCACCCGAATACCTTAAGATGACATATATTCGGTTTTCTATTCCGGTAAAGCTCGTATGGTGTCTAGTCCTTCAGTGCTCGTGTCGCCACTCGATTCAACAGATATGTGCTATGTCTTATAGCTTATCCCCAAAGATAATTTGGTAATCGCATGTCTTTCATGATACTTCTGGCCATCCCCATCAAAGTCATGTTTTGTCTCTCTACGACCCCATTCTGTTGGGGCGTGTAAGGTGCAGTGAGATGTCGTTTTATCCCCGAGGCATCACAGAAAGAGTTAAACTCGCTTGATGTAAATTCTCCTCCCCTGTCCATTCTAAACGTTTGAATGTTTTCTCCTGCTTCTGTCTCGACAAGGGATTTGAACCTTTTGAACTTTGAAAACGCATCACCCTTTTCCTTGAGAAGAATCGTCCACATGTATCTGGTGAAGTCGTCAATAAGCACAAATATGTACCTATTCCTGGCTAAGGTAGTTTGTGTTATGGGACCGCAGAGATCACCATGTACCAGTTCGAGGGCCTTACTTGCTCGATATGACGTTGCTTGTGGGAACACCTTTCTTGCGTGTTTTCCTAAGAGACAAGAACCACATAACTCCTTTTCGAAATTCACCTTAGAAATTCCTTAATCCAGCTCTTGATTCACCATATTTTTGATTGTTTCGTAGTTTATGTGTCCTAGTCTCGAGTGCCATCTCTTTGACTCACTCATAGTCGACAAGTGCAGGCACTGTTGATCTCTGATTCCCATACGAACCTTGTATAGTCTGTTCTTCGACCGACTTGATTTGGCAATCAGTTTTCCACTCGCATCATGCATTGTCAAGCAGTCTCCTCTCATTCTTATGTTGCACCCTGATTATGTGGCTTGTCCGAGACTTATGATATTACTTTTCAAATCTGGAATAAAGTAGACATCTGTCATTTTCCTTGGCTCTCCATTCATATCAGTGAATGAGATGGATCTTTTTCCCTTTATATCGATCCGAGAATCATCATCGAAGTGCACCTTTCCTGTCATTGTCTCATCAATATCTGAGAAGTATCTTTGGTCACCTGTTGTGTGATTGCTGACTCCATTGTCAAGGTACCACAAATCATCTTCTCCTGAGTTTGTCTCATATTCGCTTGGTGTGCAGTTTTTCTCGTTGAGGTAAACAACCTCGTGCATCAATAATTCATCTGCACTTTGTGTTTCACTATTGTTGCTCTCTTGTGCCTTCTTGTAGTTTGAGTAACCGGTCGGGACAATCTGAGGCGTAGTGGCCGATCTTGTCGCAACGATAACACATTATCTGCGATGTATCTCTCCATTGATTTGATCGACCACGACCTCTGCCTCTTCTACCTCTGCGACATCTTCCTCTCCAGTTGTTGTTGTACTCGCGGTTAGGTTTCCCTGCTTGATCCTATGTATTTGCGTACATCATTTTGTTTGCATCTTCTTGTGTTTCCTCTTCTTCAGATATCCTTTCTTCATACGCCTTTAGTCGCCCCACGATGTCTTCGAAACTAGTGACATTCAGGTCCAACACTTGTTCAAGGGAGGCGACGATGTGGATGTATTTTTTCCGAGGCAAACTTTTAAGAAACTTCTTCACTAACTTTGATTCTTCAACGTTTACTCCGAGTGCAGCTGATTTTGACGAGATTTCAGATAATTTTCCAGAGAATTCGTCTATTGTTTCTGTGTCTTTCATCTGTAATCGGTCAAATTCAGCCATCAGAGTCTGTAGACGAGCCTCTTTGAATCTTTCAGCACCCACATACCTTGTCCGTATTGCTTCCCATACTTGCTTTGCTGTGCTTAACTCGCCGACAGTAAGAACCAGTGATTCGGGTATGGATTGGAATAATAACGCCATTGCAATGATGTTCTTCTCTTCATCTGTTGATCCTGTCTCTATTGTTTCCCAGACTTTGTGGACTTTGAGACAAACTCGCATCCACACAATCCAAACGGTGTAGTTAGTTGAATTGAACATAGGACATTGGATTGAAGAGGAAGGACTCCCTCCTTCTTTAGGTTTTTCGGTTGCTGGCACTAAATCTCCCATATCGATGTATTGTAAAAGCTCTGATACCAAATCTAGTTTGTAATAATGATTAAGAACTTAAGAACTCAAGGTTTAAGAATAACTCTCTTATTGCTTTAGAAAACTAACTCAAAAACTAAAGCTCTCAATCTCATAAGTTGATATCTCCTTATATAGAGAAGGGATTAGATAACTCCTAATTCCTATAGAAATACAAATTTCCTTTTTCTTAGATAACTCTTAATAATATTTCTTATTCCTACTATCTTGCAAGTCAAGATAACTTCAAGCTTAATCCAACAAGTTTGTTATCCTCAAACTAAGTCTTGAACTCTCAAACTAAATCTGTCATCATTTCATAATAGACTTATTCAGATATATATGTTTCTACCAGATCTTTTGGTGAATAAAACAAATTTCGTTTAGTGGAAAACAATAGAAACAGTTTTGCAATTACGTTCTTTTTGCAACATGTAACGAAGGATAAAAATATATTATATTATAAGATTTTTTTGACAAAAGTTGTAGTTTTGATAGATTGGGTCCTTTTGGTAATATCAAGGCTTGAGAGTACGTTGTTACAATAATCCTTTCATAAAAAACTAGTCTTTGGTTATTCTGTTAGAGTTAGACCCGATTAGAAACAGATTGATTCGTTTGGCTGACATTGTATGAACATACTATTTAGGTTTCAACAAAAATACAAAAAAGTATATATATTTTGGAGTTCTTGCATCTTTAATTTTCCGTTATTAGTCCGTTATTAGTAAAATACAAAATATATATCAGAATTTGCTTCACTTGCATCCTGATCGTATCGGAGGAGCCACTTGGTAAGCTTACAATTCCATTGTCATCATGTTTGCTTTAAGTGTTTGCTTATACTTTAAGTTTTCCTTACTAACTACTCTGTAATATGTTATAGGTTTAGACATGAAAACACAGGGAAGATAACTAAACAGATTTTGAAGATGATGAAGTCTTATCTCCCACGATCATATCCCACTTACCGTAGCCTTCCAATTGCTGTGAAAAACCAATGGTTCAGAGCATTTGCGGTGAGTTCTCTACATTCATTATTAATTGTATTAGCTGGTTCAGTCTGGTTGATCAATTGTGCAGTGAGTTATCTACAACTTTGTTTACATTTTGCAGCAAGAGTTTAACTGGGATCCATCCATCACCGAAACAGTGAGATCAGCGTATGACCTTCAGGCCGATGCATCATTTCGGTCCAACTTGCATGAGTGGAAGAAGACTCTGAAGAAGAAAGGTCCCAACAATGCACCAGATTGGATGAAGTCTCGGATGTCTCTCTTTGGAGGTTACCTGAAGATGTGGGCCTCATCACAAGTGAAAAAAACCTCTGCCAAGAACTCCAAGAAATGGACTAGGCCAGGCCATACACAACAATGGAGCTAAAACATTGGAAAGGCGATGGGATGAGCTGGTAAATCACTCTACTTTCATTTTTTTCATTATCGGTTTATTGCATTTCTATGTTTCACTCTTTTCATTGTTTTTTTTTTAATTTTCAGACGGTAGAAGGAAATGGAGTAGAGCCGGACATGCTGACATTTATTGAGGATGTCCACACCTGTAAGAAGACAAAGACCATACCTGATAACAAAGCTAGACAGATCGTGAATGAGTCTAAGGCAAGGCTGGAGGAGATTGCTACGCAGAGACAAACTCAAGGAGAAGGCTCACAAATCCTTACACAAGCCGAGATAAATGCAGTCGTACTTGAGGTATATGTTATCATTATATGCCTCATTACTTAGTTAAAATGTTGTCATTATAGTCTCATTTTAGTACTCGTGAATTATTTTGTATCATTTCATGTCTCGGCTCATGTGTCATGTTGGTAGAACTGATTGAAGTCGTAATTTTTTTTTTCATTTGGACATTGTCATAGCTAATTTGGTTACTTGAAAAAGTCTACTTGTTCATATCATGCCTCTTTAACACAACATTTCATGTCTCCTTTGATTAATTCTTTCCATGTCTGTTTCGTGTAATGTAAGGAAACAGATTTTGATGACTTGTTGTTTACATTTGTCTCGGTGATGTCTCTGTTATTACATTGTTTGTTTTAGAATTTATCTAACACCATTTCCTCACAATCCTTTTTTCATTTCCAGCAAATTCCCAATTTCAGAGGTCGGCGGTTTGGGATTGGTACGATGGTTGATGGCAAAGGCTTATCTTCCACAAAGGCTACTCAGAATCAGACACAAGAATCATTAGAAGAGGTGATAAAGACTATGAAGAAATCTGAAGCTGAGAAAGATGCACACATTAAGTATCTAATGGAATGCAACAAGCTTCTTCTTAGCAAGTTTCCTGATCTGGTTCCTCCATCAGCTCCAGTAGAGGATCAAATGGGCGAGGAGGAGGACGCAGATGCTGAAGAGGCCGAGGCAGATGCTGAGGACGCCGAGACACATGATGAGGATGCCGATGAAGACAAGTCAGAGGAAGACAATGCTGAAGATGATGAGACGCAGGAGTAGGAGTTTGCAGGAAGACAAGGCTGAAGATGTGGTGGTTGGTGTTTGTGTTATAATGCCTATGTGTTTTTTTTTTTGTGTTCTAAAAAAGTTTGAAGGATGGTTTTTGGTGTATGATAAATGTGCTCTAGTAAAAAAAACATGGAATGTTATCTTCTTAAACATTGTGGTTATATGTGATTTGAACTTTTATTATGCTTTTAATTTCTCCAATTTCATCTCATTTATGATTTCACATAATTTCATCATAATGGTTTTGTAGGTAATCTGTTTGTAAATTCGTAGGTTTTTATTAAAAATGGTAGGAAATTCTCATAGGAAAATGGCAGGAAGATAGCCGTAGATTTTTAGTATGTTAGTTTTGTCAGAAAATGGAAGGAAATATCCGTAGTATAAAGGTAGGTAAATTATCGTAGGAAAAATATTCGTAGCAAACTGGTAGAAATTTCGTAAAGATTTAGAAATTTCGTAAAGATTTACCTACAAAATTTCTACGTAATTGTGCGTAGGTAATTTCCTACGGTATTTTTCGTAGAAAATTTTCTACAATTTTCCTACTAATTATAATTTCCGACGGCCGATTTCCTATAAACAAGATTTGTCGGTTTTGGGTAGAAAAGGGCCATTTCCTACGCTTAAACGACGATATTTGCTGTAGGAATTCGGCTTGCATTCTTGTAGTGAAGGGATGATAAAATTTTCCACAATACTGCACTTAAAACGTTAATTTATATAGCACTAGGAAATTACAATCCTCAAAGGAACCATAATTGGGTCTATTGATGAAAATACATAGTGACTATATATATTATGAAATGAGGATATGATCATGATCTCTACGATCAAACTTCGAAGCCCACACTTGTAAGTTACAACGGATCATATAAGGATCCATGTATTCTACGACCAGGAAATAAGGGTAATAAAAAACAATGTGAGAAAAGTGAAACGAATAGAAAATCCACACAAAAAGGTGAAATGAATAAAAGCAACAGAAAATTATATAAGAAAATACCATTGCATGGGAATCAAGGTGTTGATGCTTTGCTTGAAGATGGAGGTTAGAATAACTGCAGGTTGCTTTGGAAATTGCGCCTCACATCCTCTTTTTTTTTTTTAATATGTTAGAAAATTCTCAAACTGAAAGTGAAGAAGAGATGGATAATCCAAAGTTAACTGGATATTTGGATGTTAGGATACATTCGAAATATCCAATCCATAACTATTATGTAAAATTTGAGGTTTTAAAGTATTAATATATCGTTTATAATTAATTTTTTTTCTTTGAGAAAGATTTACAATTAATTTTAGAAATAACATTTCTTAAATTTAGATGACATAGATTACATATAACATTTGTAAATGTATATTACCAAATGCATTTAATAAACGTAAACCGCAAGTTGCAGACTTAGGATTACCAAAAAAAAAAAAAATGCAGGATTTAACATTTTAGTATTTTTGAGTTTTGTTTTTTTTTTTTTTTTTTTTGCCTCTTTGTTATAAACTATAAATTTTAGATGGTTTATTGAATTTGCTGAGTATCTAGTTTGGTTTGAATATGAATCTTGACAAGATTGAGCTTTTTATTGCAAGATTATACCCAGAGAAAGCTATACCTCTTGATAGAGTTGGTTTCCGCAGTGGTTCACTCACAATGAAGAAATAGACCATTCCAATAAATAGCTCTGGGAAATTTATGACTTTCATTATATGAACGATGAATTCCCAAACGAATTGTATAAAATGCCTTTCTAAAATTCAGTTTTAGTATTGTTTTTGTTGGCGGAGCCACATCAATTAAGGTGGGGTCATTCACCCCCTATAAAATTAAAAAAAAAATTGGTGTAATTTTTTAAAACTTAATATCAATACAATAAAAATATCCCTATTTGTTCTAGTAAAAAAAAAAATCTGACTCCTCCACTGATCTTCTACTGATTGTTTTCCTGTTAAATCTTTGTACCAACTTCGAACATTCTTCACTAAGCAGATATAGCTTTTATTTCGTTACTACGAGTACCATCAATGAGAAATCCACAACTACGAATTTTCTAGGTCACACGACAAAACTTTTAAAAAAATTATAACAAAAAAAATTATTCATATATATAATTGAGAGAAAAAGGAAAATCGGAAGTGGGTTGGTCTGAATTTTGAACCTGACTAAGACCACATGCTCAAATCTCTCTCAGCCTGTGGGATTCCCACTTTTGTTTATTTGTCTCTCTCCTCGATTTCTTCAAAGATTCTTCTTCATTCGCCACGTGTCGTTGTCTTTGTATCCACCATGCGGATGATCTCATCTTACTCGCGGACCAATCACTTTTCATAATTTGTAAATTATAGGGTTTCTTTCTCATTTGTTCAATAATTGTTCATCAACAGATCCTTAATTAAACAAAAAAAAATTCGACTCCTACTTGACATATAACAAAATTTATGACAGATATATACATATATTTATATATATTAAAACCATGATTTTATGAAAAATGAAACAGCTATAGTACATTATAACATTCACAATCTATCACAATAACTCAAAAGAGATCTATGAAATTGTCATGATTGGTTGGACTAGAAATTGGGAGCCACAACAAGGGTCCAACTTGAATAGTTGAATACAATGATCCACCATTCCTTACTCGGATACCAATCATTGTTTTTGAATCACTAATTTTAGTGGTAGAAAATGAAAGACTGTTAACATTTTGTTTTGCCTTAATCATAAGCAAATAGTACACCCAAGACCCAGGTCTCACCCAACTACCAAATCAAATTGGTGAGATGCTAAATCGATTTACTCAGTCTCTAACTCCTTTATTGAGAATATCACAAAAGCCAAAGGTCAAATATACTATTATACTAAGATCATACAGTTAATACGAAACCATATATACGTACATGCATATAAAATAGGTAGTTAGCTGTGTAAAATCTATCTGTATGTGTGTGTGGGGATGTGTGTGATCCATACCCATACATGTTTTTTGATCAAATCTTGGTCTTCATGTAAGCCCCTTTTTACGAAAATCGATGTTTTGTGTCTCTACCAACTTTAGCTGCTAGGGATATCATGGGCTACACATTGTCCGGCCAAATCTCTGCTTTTGCATGGTCATTTGTTCCGTTAGAGAGATGTGCTAATTTTCAATGAAAATTTAAAATAAAAAAGGTTAAGGATGAGTTTTCTTTGATTATATATTATTATAAGTTAGAGGATTGAAATAGATTTGTTTAGAGTTTGAAATTTATTCGATAAGTAACCAAGTGATGGGTACCTCGAGGAATGTTTTTAGCCTAGTAGTTAATTAACATTTTGTTTTATAATTAATAATAATACAAGAGGAACTAAGATCATGTTCAATGATAACAACTCTAAAAAGGGTGCTTAAATATTATTTAATTATTAAATTTAAAATCATCTTCATTTTACAACATATGTCTGCTAGTATCTGTTAAGCATCGCTGTTTACAACTCTTATTTAAGCATCAATGCTCAAATTATTCTATTTTTATGATTTAATTTTTTCAAAAAATTATCTAAGCACTTTTCCTAAGCATCTGCATTGAACATGCTCTAGCTAAAGGTTGGATATGAAGGTACAATAATAATTTGAACCGTAATGATCAATTAAAACCGGATACATCGAACTACTAGAACACCATAATCCAAGAATCACAATTATCAATTTACAAAACCTAAATTAATTAGTACATGCAGATTTTTTTTAAATGTAACAGTGAAAAGTTATGGACCATGTGCTACAGACACATAGATATTTGTGAACCAGGACTCGTCATAGAAAAAACGTGGTCCAAGAAATGATTAATCGCAACTAATTATGGAGTATACCTCTCTTCCACGGAACATTTTGGAGAGTAATATCAAACTTAATAGCGACAAAACAAACAAAAAAAAAAGTTAACAAATATACTTACCACTTAGGACCAGCCATGAGTGTGGGACCCATGCAAGAATGGAAACTTTTGACTAATTTAGAAGATTAGGGTGGGTCCTAATATACTTAGAAGATTAGGGTGGGTCCTGACTGGTGATGACAACTCAAAGGAAGAATCAAGAATGTGACACAAAAGAGGTTGAGGACACATGGAAGATGGGGTGCCTGAGAATGTACAAACAACTCCAATTCTGAATTTCTGATCCAGCGTTGTACGGCCCTCGCTCACACTTCTCATCATTTCAAACACATTCTTATAAAATAATCAGTCACCTTAATAACAGGTTACATTCATAAATAATAATGGCAAAGTGTATATGTCTTAGTTTATTTATTGTATTATTAATTTATAACTAGGAAAGAATCTAGATTTATACCACCCGATTAATTTCAGGATGAATATATCCATCAAATAGTCTACTCATCAGTTTTTTCAATTGGTCTAAATCAAAACACCATTTTAACTTGCCAAATGTGAGTAACTAGATAGTTCTACATTGTTGAAAACGCATCAGCCAATAAAAACCTTTAACTCTCTTTACCATTTGGTCGCAATGTATGTGTCGATATGGTCAAAATTCTAAGAAACTAGTTAGTATATACTCTTTTTGTTCTTTAATAATAATACACACTCCCTAATTAAAATGAACAAGTAAAAAATTACCTTTGGAGAAGACGCGAATGAGTTCCAAAGTATATGTGTTGATGATCAAAAACATAATAATAGGTTACATCACATAATAATGTCAAAGCGTATGTTGATGATCAAAAATATAATAATAGGTTACATCACATAATAATGTCAAAGCGTATGTTGATGATCAAAAATTCTGAGAAACTAGTACACACTCCTTTTTATTCTTTAATAATAATACACACTCAGTTTATATGAACAATTAAAAATGACTTTTGGAGAAAACGCTCCCATTATTTTATATACTTATTTCTAATCTACCTTTTTATATTTAAAATTGTCAGAATTAAGTAAGTGCGGGTTTTCTATTTTTGAAAAACGTATTGATGGTCTTTGTTCACATCTCATGGTCCGAGTTAGATCACGTTATTTTTCTTCATCATAACATAATAACGTTAAAAAATAATTAATATAATGATATATTGAGGAAGCCACCAAACTCTCTCCTCCCACATTTTTTTCTATATATAGAGAGATAGATGCTTGGCTTCTCCTTTATCTCCACTCTCTATATTTTCCTTTACTCTCTCCTCGCTTTATTACAATCTCAATCTTCTCTAAATTTCATAGAAAGCTTGTGAAATGGATTATTCTTCGATGCACCAGGTACTAAATTAATCAAGATCACATTTTAACTAATGATTATTTTGTTAAAGAATTGGGTTTTTTTTTAAATTCATCTTACATTTGATCTATTATAGAGTGTGGTTGGAGTATCTTCATGTTCATCACAAGATTACCAGAACCAGAAGAAACCCTCTCCGGCGATTAGGCCAGCTCCACCGGAGCAATCACTGAGATGCCCTCGCTGCGACTCAACCAACACAAAGTTCTGTTACTACAACAACTACAGCCTCTCTCAGCCTCGCTACTTCTGCAAATCTTGTCGGAGATATTGGACCAAAGGCGGTATCCTAAGAAACATCCCAATCGGTGGTGCTTACCGGAAACACAAACGCTCCTCCTCCACTACTAAAAGCCTTAGAACAACCCCTGAACCACCGATGATGATGACCCACGAGGGGAAAGCATTTCCGGCAGCGAGTTTCGGTGGATACAGTAATAACATTAACAATGAACAGATAGAGCTTGGGTTAGCATTTGCCTTGCTGAACAAGCAACCTCTAGGGTTTCATTCTGAGTTCGGAAGCTCTCAGTCTCCAATGGGTATAGAGGGTGTCTTTGGGATACCGCAGATGGAGAACGCCGGTTATGCGTTTGGGAATGGTGGAAGCGGTCTGGAGCAAATGTCGACAACGTCAAGTGATCCAAACAGGGTCTTTTGGGGATTCCCATGGCAGCAGATGAACATGGGAGGAGGAGGAAGTGGTCACGTTGATCAGATTGATTCAGGGAGAGAGGTTTGGAATAGTACTGTCAACTACATCAATACTGGTGCTTTACTGTAATCTATTTACTAAAAAATAGGATAAATCATTTTCATTAGCTTCGGGTTTGGATTCTGGTTTTCTTGGGTAGAGAAAGGGATACTTATTAGGGGGAAAGAAAATTAGATATCTTGTGCTTTCTTCGAAGATTTTCAATTACTTGGAATATGAAGTGTGTGTTTCTTTGTTTCTGATCTAATTTCTTGAGTTTTTATTTTGGTATTTCATTATGGCTCAAATGAACAATTTTCTTGAGTTTCCAAATTTCAAAACTGATGTTTACTATTTAAAATATTATTTAAGACGAACGTTGCTTATTAAATCACTTAGAAAAATATGTTAAGTGATGAAGGGAGTGGAGTGATAATCGTATCCTATATGATATAACAATATAGTTCAGCAATAGATCTATTTCTGACTATATATATAGATGTATGTATATGATCTAAAAGATAATGTAACGATAGATAACAAGGATAGGAGAATATCAATCCACAATCTTGCGTGGAATATATTCATGGAACCATGAAACGATAACATTTCCGTTTGACAAAAAAAAAAAGAGAGATAAATTTGCAGACTCGAAATGATGTCATCACTCATCAGCAAACAATTTTTTTCGTAGAATAATGTATTTACTATTTAAACACAATTTTCCGAGCAAACCCGGAATAATTAGTAGTATTGAATTTAATTTGTGCTCCAATTAATTGAAGTACTGTAATAAAGGTATACTCGAACTTAAATACAGACAGAATTGCGTTGAAAATGTGCATCAAATAAACTAAACGAATTATTTAATTTATTGCGAAGAAATGATTATAGGAATAACCAATATCATACCTAACGTGACCTATTTGCATATAAATATACATTAAGCGTGTTTTTAATTACTAAAAATATCTTTGTCGGTTGGTAGTTTGCTACTTTACTTTACCCACATAAACACATGCATGCTTAACAAATAACAACTTAAGTATGCTTATACATATATATATATATCTAATCGCTAATGGTTAGTTTCTCTGTACTGTTTTTGTTTAATGAAAATGGACTGAAAGTATATATTTGACCAATAAAGTATGCTTATATGTTTATATATAAAGACACTGATAATAACATAAAATGAGTTTTTTATTTATTAAACTGCATCAGAGACAGATAGTACTTAGTTTAAGTGTTTTTTACGAATTTGCTACATTGATTTCTTTTGATTTTATCGTCCTGCATCGAAAAGAAGATCATTTTCTGATAGCTTTGTACATGTCGTATTTTGCAAAGGTGAAGTCGTCATAAATAATAAAATAAATGCTACTTCTCAAACAAATTCAAAATAGACAAATGTTTTAAAAACTTCGAATAAGTGTTTCTACATGTAAAAGCCTATTTTTCCTCTCGCTTTTAATTTTAACTAGATGCTAATATTACAGTTTCTGTGTTGTTAATTTTATATGCGTAACATACACCAAATGAAATAACTGTTACAACTTACAATACAAGACTAAATTACATAACGTATAGTGTACAAAAACAATTATGCGTTTGTGGTTGTTGGTTTGTGCATGAGAAGTTCTCAATAACTCAAAATTGGCGCCTTAAGACTTTAGATTTTTAGTCTACGTACGATTCAAACCTTCGGATTCTTCGTATAAAACCTTTTTATCGTTACCCCAACAAATGGACCAAAGTGCTTCCACAAATATAGATCTTTGATTAAAGTAATATTCTCTCGAACCGAAACAAAATGTTTGATTTACCGTATAAATAGCTTTAGGTTTGTGTATTTCCCGAAGGTTCTTTTGATGAGAATTTAACACCTTTTAAGTAGATTTGGAATATATCGCAGTACGAGGCTTGTAGGCCTTATAACATTGTTTTCATCTGTCCTAAAATCACGATGAAACATATGGATATATATATATATATATATTTATGTTACTATATTATATGATATAATTGATATATATATAGAAATACATATGTTCAGTATATTATATATTTTTATATACAAAAGTATAAAATCAGCATGAGGTACGAACCGAATCCAATTGGAAGATTCTGGCGTGACAAAATCCTCGTCAGAATTGAACAAACTGCCAAACTCATCTCTTTGCCTTGATGGAAACAACTACCAAACTCTATCTTTATTAAAATGTTATTTTGTTTTAAATCCCAAAAAAACGGTTTTGATTTGATATGTTTGGAATTTTGTTGTATGATGTCTTTAGTGACGTTGCGTTTTCATCAATGGAATGAATAGTGCTGGATGAATATTGAAAATTGAACAAACAAATTTTCGGTTTATTTTAGTTGTTGAAGATCATAAAACAAAACTGAAGCCAAACTGAATAAAAAGATAACTATCATGTTCCAACTTCGAACCCGAATCATAACCTCGTAGATGTGGGACGATCTCACCATAAGTCTGAAGTAAAACATACTCGACCATTATGCTTTACAAGTACTTTTTTTAGCTTTTCTTTTTCTATCTCATATCTATTGAACACATCATCAGCTGTGGTATCTGTCCTGCATATTTGCTGGCAATTTAAATTTAGATACTTGTCTCTCGCTCTAACTTTCTCATACTCTACATACCGAAATAATAATCATGGCAGATGATTATTTCACTCGTCATCTCACAAACTACCTTCTGATCATATGCAAGTCTATCTCCCTTCATGAAAATCTTTGAAAACTTATATAGATGACGTATCAAGTGATGTGTTCCATGTGTTTTACTATTTATCACTAACTTTGAAATACACTTGCTTCTTTCTTTGCCATCTTCTTCAACCCCTAACAGGTACAAAACAATAAGGAGTTAGGAGATCATCTACAGATGATTATTAACGTATGTTAATTACTTAAAAATCCCATAGAGACTATGACTATGAACCAGCTGAGAAGCAATTAGATATCGAAACACAGACAACTGCAATTAGCATTTATTGTTAGGCTCATTGGGCCTTAACCCAATATACATTGTATTCTTACCGACCCCACTGAATCGGACGGAACAGATGGCTACTCAACAATAGCCTTGTTTGGTCCTATAAAACTCGATTCTTTTAAATTTGTTTCTCTACAGAACCAAACTTTGAAAGTAGAACCTGAGATATACAAATGAAAACAAAAAAACAATACGTTTTTTCATGAATTTCCAGGATCATTGATTGAAAATTCGATTTTTTAGAGTCTTTAGTAGATAGATTTTTTTTTTTCATATGGTAGATTTTAATTTTTGTAACCTTTTGAAATTAAATTTCAAGTGGTGTATTTCCCAATCTCTTTCATTGCCTTAACATAAAAGAATCATACTTTCGACTTCTCTTCGCCTTCTGGATCAATAAGACTTTATACCAATTATATATATATATATACATATATATTTATTTTATTTTTTTGGAGCAAAAAACAAATTGTATATTTTATTAGTTACTAATATATATTTAATCAGGTATAACGATTTATTAAACGGACTTCTAATCAGGAGATGGACGTATGGCGGAGCTACTTAGTACAAGATGGGGGCAGATGCCCCCAGTCAAATTTTTGTTAGAATAATGCAAATTATTAAGGCATTAAATAATGTTTCCACTCAGAATTCTTTTTTTGCGCCGATAACAAAACTATTTGGACAACAGAGATTTTTAACCCCAGAAAAAAACTGTTCTGCTTCCGCCACGATGGACGTTATGCCATGACAACGCGCTTTTATGTGCTCCCATGCTGATTGAATTGAATCTGAAGAAGGGAAACGATTCTTTGTATTGTAGTTCCCGGCCTATACACGTAGCATTATAGTTATCGTAATTATTTTCTCGAGCCAGGCAGTTATGAATCGCCACTCAGTTTTAATACTATCTAATTAGCCGACATATTATTATAGTATAAAGTTTTCGTAGCATTTCGTCTGAGGCGATATCAAGCACAATACCATATCATCTGTAACTTTATAAACTGGAAATTGGGGATAAAATAGCTTAGAGTTGTAAATGTAACCAATCTAATTGGTCGCCCTTCGATTTACCAAGTATGTATCTTATTGCCCAACAAATATTTTTTTTGAACCGATATATTTATTCCTTTTTTGTTAAATGGTAAATTTAGTCTTAACTTGAACTTAATTAGAAGCTGTAGACCATGAGATAACAACAAAAAAATCGGTGATAAACTAAAAAGATATAAAAAGTTAGGTTTATTTACTTGCCGATATACTAGCTCTAGCTTAACAAATTTGGATTAAATAATAATAGTTATCGCCCCTGCCAAAAACTAGATCAAAATTGTTAAGTGTAAAATATACTTTATCTATTTCACTCACTCTTAAGTACTTTTTGGTTGAATGAGCACACATTAAAACAACTACATATTTTCTTCAATTTCATTTTATGCATGAAAACATCACAACTAAAAACAATTGAACTAGTAAAAATATACCGTAGAATAAAAATTGAAATATTTGTATAAAAAACAAAACATCGCTTAAGGTGTAGTTAAAAATATGTGTTATTCTTTAAAAAAAAACATAAAATATATTATAATTAGTAGCACGTTAAAGACAATTACGTTTAAGAGATACATACGTAGAATATATCAGTATACCAACCCAAGTGATGAATAATATGACTTCATCACCATAAGTAAATTGTTGAAAAATATCAATTATGTGGATTTATTTCCGGAGTACAAAACAAAAAAGTCTTTTAAAAATTTCAGTATCTCACTAACCTACCGACAACGTTCACTATTTCACTAATATGAATATGTGGATCTCAAATGGTCAAAACTTAATCCTATCTCCCATAATCCCATAACTTTCAAAACCTAATTATAACTATGCAAAAACGCAAGTTCGATCATTAATTATAGATTCAAATATCTGTCTCAAGAGTCACGACAAAAATAAAGAAACAATTTTCTTTAATTTTCGTATATGTATAAATCAAGATGACAATAACACACTACCCAATTGGCAATTGCAAGAAAGATAAGTCTCTACTGTACTAACGGAGAGGAATATTCCCATATGTAAAACGACACGTGGCACAGCATGTGCACACCTATGTAAAACCCCATCATCTTCGTCAACATCACTCTCTTCTTTAGAGCATTTACAAAAAAAAAAAAAAAACAGAGCAAACAAAAATTCAAAACTCTGAGAAATCAAAAACCAAAAAAGTTATGAGATCGTGCAACCATGTAATAGGTTTCGTAAACTTTCTCACTTTCCTCCTATCGATCCCAATCCTCGGCGGAGGGATATGGTTAAGCAGCAGAGCTAACTCAACCGACTGTTTACGCTTCCTCCAATGGCCACTCATCGTCATCGGAATCTCAATCATGGTCGTTTCCCTCGCCGGATTCGCCGGAGCTTGTTACCGGAACAAGTTCCTCATGTGGCTTTACCTCGTCGTCATGCTCCTCATCATCGCCGCACTAATCGGATTCATCATCTTCGCTTACGCCGTCACCGATAAAGGATCCGGTCGAACCGTGGTTAACCGGGGTTATCTGGATTATTATCTTCAAGATTATTCCGGTTGGTTGAAGGACCGGGTTTCTGATGATGGGTATTGGGGAAAAATCAGTTCTTGTATAAGGGATTCTGGTGCTTGTAGGAAGATCGGAAGGAGTTTTAATGGCGTCCCTGAAAATAGTGATATGTTCTTCATGAGAAGGCTTAGCCCTGTAGAGGTAAACTTTCTCTCTGTTTTTTTTTCTTTTTCATTTTTGAAATAAAATTTTATTTTCTTATCTTCGATGTTGATTTGGAATCAAAATCCTGATTCAAAAACTAAAATTTGATGGTGGATTCTTGGATATTCAGATTCAGAAATTTTTTGAAAAGTTTCTAGATTTTTAGTTTTTCTTTTGGGGAACAAAGCTTTAAATTTATTTCTTGAAATAATAAATTTCGGTCGTCCATGTCTTAATGACCCATATGACGAGGGAGACTCAATTATTGAAAGATACTAATATACACTTTTTTTTATATAAATATAAACTTTGTTCAAACTGAAGGAACTTTGGTTTACTGTTTTTATAATTAACTTGGTTGACTAATAAAGTATGGAGTCTAGATCTGATTCAGGTTTTGCCTCCAGCTTACTCCAGCAAAAATTAATAAAATAATAAGCTGAAAAGTTTTCATTTTTTGAATTTATTCAAAAGGTTGAAAATTGTTGTTTAATATATTCAACCTGATTGATTGTTGTGTGGAAGCTATATAAATGGAACAAATTTTTAATTTTGAGAAGGTAAAAAAATTATGATTCTTTTGAATGATTGTCCAGGTTTATTTATTCTTATTGGCCTGGAGATCCTCTGCAATTTTGCTGGCCATTGCAGTTTTTGTTCATATACGTTAAACCTAACTTTTTGAAAATAAAGAAAATTATTCGTTTGTTGTCTTTTTAGAATTTTACTATTAACTTTCGATATTTATATATATGCTCAAACCCAAGCTTTACACGTGAGTAACCAAAACAATGATCAAGATGCATGGAAACTTCGAAAGGGTAGTTGTTCAAGTCTTTGTTTTGTCATAATATATCATGAATCTAAACTGCTCTGTTCTTTCTTTTTTATTTCCTCATAAAAGATTCTTACTTTTTGGTGTATAGTAATATTATTAGATGTAGTAACCTATCGAGCTATATAAGCTTTGATTCATGATCATAAATGATATATTGGTGGTAGTTATATATAGGGCTGGAATTATTATCCGGTATCCGGTATCCGGTATCCGGTATCCGATCCGGTATCCGGTATTCGATCCGGTATCCGGTTCTATCCGATCCGTAAAGACTGAATATCCGTGTAGTTCGGATTCGGATCCGGATAGTGAAATTAAGTATTCGTTTATTTTAGATACGGATCTGGATAATAGAAAATTTTGAAACCGGATATCCGTTATCTGTTTGTTAAATATTTATTTATTTTTAATAATATTTATTCATTTTTAAAATTAATTTTAGAATTGTTTTTGGTTTAACTCTTTTACATATGATTGAAATTCATATTGTGTGATAATTTTCTATTTTAAATTGTGAGATAAGAACATAAAAAAGATAGCATATGGAAATGAAGATAAATTAATTTCTCTATTACTTTTTTCTCTTTTGTTATGTAAACTCTTAAACTTTATGCTATTTGAATGCTACTCGAATATATATAACTTATATATGCATATAGCTTGAGCTTTGTTAAGTTTAGATATCTATAAAATGCTTCAATGATGGTCATGATGCAGAGTTACTAGTGTCTCTGCTTCACCTGCTTATTGTTTATGATGAGTTATTTGATTAATACTAAAGATCATAATCTATAATTGTTGTTAAAATTGCAGTCCGGCTGTTGCAAGCCGCCAACAGACTGTGGGTTTTCATATGGTAACGAGACGTTTTGGATGCAAGGAGGAGGCATGATAGGACCAAATAACCCGGACTGTATGTTGTGGAACAATGACCAGAGCATGCTATGTTACCAGTGCAGCTCTTGTAAAGCCGGTGTTCTTGGGAGCCTAAAGAAGAGCTGGAGAAAAGTATCTGTGATCAACATCGTTGTGCTTATCATTCTTGTTATCTTCTACGTGATCGCTTATGCGGCTTATCGGAATGTCAAGAGGATTGATAACGATGAACCGGCCGGTGAAGCTAGGATGACAAAATCACACCCTAGTCATTTCCACCTTTGATCAAAGAGTTTGGTAATTGGTACAGTTCATCATCATTACATGTTAATTATAAATCTTGTTGAAAAACAAAAAGATGAATGCTTTGAACTATGTTTTTACTTGCTTATGACAAGAAAGTTTGGATTTTGTTATTACTTTTGTGTTTGTTTTGGTATGTAACACAATTTTTTTTTCTGTGTATATTTCTTATGTTGGAAATCAGACCCCTAAGTTCTTTTTTTTTTTGTCAACCCCCTAAGTTCATTTATTACTTGTTCTTTAGAGGGAAAATCGCATTTTTAATTCTCGACGTACACAACCGCTAGCATTTTTAATTTTTTGACGACGCAAACTCGGAAACTAGTTTGATCATTACAATTGTTAGTTTCATTGGTTTGATGGTTTAAAATGATAGTGATTTATACTTTGATAGTTAAAAATATGATTTTATCTCTCTTTAAATAAGCATTACAACACAAGTTTAAATCGAAATTCTATCAAAAAAAAAGTTTAAATCGAAATATTGGTAAAAATGGACTGAGAAATCTCACTGGAAATGTAAATCATGTTCTGTTTTCATCTTCACGGCTAAGTTCTGGACTCCATCTACGTACTGTATGCTCTTCCACTGTGTAATCCTCTAAACACACAGGCAGATTCATATCCTCTCTGTTCACTTCTCCATTAACCTAAAGAACCAACAATGTTTTCGCGACGCTTCCGGTTAGCCGGACACAACAATGGATATCCGACCACACTCTTAACCGGTCATTCACTTCAATAGACCGAACCACAACTGCGTATTCAGAGTGGACAAGAGACGGATGATGTCTATACACCACGAAATCAACTTCATATTGTAACCCTGATCTCACAATCCAATTCTTTGATCTTAAATGGGAATAAGCCTTGTAAGATGTAGCAAAGTTTGGCTTAAACAATCTTATGAATCGCCATAACTCTACCTTGTTCTCCAAGCAACAACCTTGAAAGGAAATCTTGATGCATTTTAGATTGTAGAACAGAAAGAAAGCTTCTTCGAAAGTTAACTGGATCCATCTCTTGTCATTCTCGGCACAAACTACGGGTCTACCGAAACAACCACGGTCCAAAAGCTTAGCTTGCTCTGCCTCAACGGTTAGTAGGACATTGCAACTTGTGAGGACACCTGAAGCCTTGGCTCGGGTCAAAGAAGATTGGAGCTCTGAGACTGTTTTTGAAATTGGTTCCAAAAGCGCCTTTCCATTTCCACCTTGGCGCCATGAAGATGGGTCTGCAGACTCTGCACACAGAATAAAGGATCCTCCTTTCATAAAAATTTCCGGAACAAAACATAAAAGGTTTCTACTTTTGCTTAGTTTTATGAGAAACTAGTCTTATGTCACTCTTTTTAACTTTCAAAGCCTCAAGTTAGATGAATCTAATGCATGAACAATGCACCATATTTTCAAGTAATTTGAGATATTCTCGCGCGATTTGTTACTGTTTTTTTTCCTCGACTTCTGTTTAGATCAAGAACACATAAGAGTGACATCATAAATCGCTAGTAACAAAAAAACTTAATTTTATACCTCAAGGTGACCAAAAAGTTAGATTTGTGCATGCTCAACACAGACCAAAACTAAGGTCCGTGAAGCAATGACTTCAGGGCAGCCCAATAAATATTATTTTTGGGGCAGCAAAAAAAACCCAATTTTTTTTTATAAATGTGTGTAAAGAAGGTTGTTCCACATCGACCAAACAGAAAAAATGGGAAGGAAAAATTGCCTATAAATAAGAGTCATTATCCCATCAAATATTTTTTTTTAAAAATCGATTCTAGCTTATAATAATTGATTATGGGCTTCAAAAAATCGGTTTTGGCTTATAAAAATCAATTTTGGGCTTAAAAAAATCGATTTTGGTTTTTAAAAATCTTTTTGGCTTTAAAAAATTGATTATGGGCTTCGAAAAATCGATTCTGAGCTTAAAAAAAATCGATCTAAAGTTTAAAAAAATAATTTTGGCTTTAAAAAATCAATTATGGGCTTCAAAAAATTGATTTTAAGGTAGAGAAAATCGATTTTAAGAAAAAAAAAATTTTTGATTAAAGACATCATTTTTACAGTACGCTTTAGGCGTCAAATCACTTTGGGCCGGTCCTGTAGAGAATTATACAAGACAACAAATCTCTCAGACATTTCATCGAACAACTTCCGTTTGTTACAATTTTCCAATTCAATAAAAATTTCAACGTTAAAACAGAGAAACTCTTAGCGGCTATTCGCAAAGCATGTTATGCGAAAACCAATTCAAAAAGTTATTAAAAGTACCTTTGGTTTTTGAAGCTAGTAATCGCCAATTACGGAGTGTGCATCTCCTAATCAGAACATCTCTGCTTTATATAATATACACCGAGGAGAATAATGTCTTTTCACTTATTCCAAAAGGCAAAAGACAGAAACATGGACAGAATTTTGAAGACGAACGAGGGCAAGATTAAAGTTTTGTTTTTTTATGTTCTCCAACTTAAAGTTACGTAATTTTTTTTTTCATTCAAGAACTCAGAACTGAACCAGTGCACACAACCTGTTCGATAAATTGTCTTATGGAGTTTTAAAGGCTGAAAACGCTAAAGATATATAGAGAAGTAAGACACGACCTAAAACCCTCTGGCTACGTGTACATGTTTTGAATTCAAAGGCTTTGTAAGCGAGGAAATTACAGAGTTAGTAGCAGAGTTTGGTGTTGTAATCTTGCTTTGATCTCAGATATTAATGGTTTTTGATTGTCAATTTACAAAATAATCAGTTTTTTAGATTGTTTCATGTTGCTGATAGATAAGCGATTTTACCATAACAAAAGAAAAGAAAGGGTGGATCCTTGGTTTTGTATTTTCACATCCTATCTCTTGGTGGTTGGTTCTATAGTTGGTTATGATTAGTTTATATTATTTACTTATTGTTGTTATTGGATAAAATACCCGGTTAGATTGGTTTATTTGTAAGTTGGTTTATTATTGAGTTACACACTGTGTATATAAACTAAGTGTAACTAATTGTATAGACTAACACTTGAATGAATAACAAACTTTCTTCTTTGCATCTGAGCTCTCTCTCTCGATTTTTTCTCATTGATCTTGAAGCTTGTTTGATAGAGATTTAATATGGTATAAGAGATTCCAAAATCTTCCGTGTTCTTCGAGATCTACTGAGAATGAGCTGTGCGATTCCAGTTTCGTTTCATATTCTTGAGTTGTTTTTTGCCATTGTTGCGGAGCTTGTTATCGGAGTTGTTGCTTCTCCGTTCTGCTTTTGTTCTTTTCTTTGATTGACATTAGCTTTCATCGACACATCTTCTTTTGTTTCTGTTTCCAATTTCATACTGAATCATGGAAAATAAAAATCCGAATCTCAATCCAACTTTGGTGAATCCTGTTCAATCTTCGACAAATTCGTCTTCGTCAAATTCGACTACGTCAGATCACTACGAAAATCCGTATTATCTTCATACGAATGACCATGCTGGTCTTGTTCTTGTCTCGGATCGTCTCACGACTGCTTCGGATTTTCATTCTTGGAGGAGAACTGTGCGTATGGCTTTGAATGTCAGAAACAAGATTGGTTTCATTGATGGTACTATTTCTCGACCTTCAACTTCTGATAGATTGTATGGTGCTTGGTCTCGTTGTAATGGTTGATGAACTCGGTTTCAAAGAAAATAGGCCAGAGTCTCTTGTTCATATCTACGGCTGAAGGAATATGGAATAATTTGATGTCTAGGTTCAAACAAGATGATGCTCCTAGGGTATATGATATAGAACAGAGATTGAGTAAGATTAAACAAGGATCGATGGATGTATCAGCTTACTATACGGAATTGATTACCTTATGGGAAGAACATAAGAATTTTGTGGAATTGCCGGTCTGTACTTGTGGAAAATGTGAGTGTGATGCAGCTGCTTTGTGGGAAAAATTGCAGCATAGAAGTCGTGTGACTAAATTTTTGATGGGACATAATGAGTCTTATGAACAGACTAGACGTCATATTCTTATGTTGAAGCCAATTCCGACTATTGAAGAAGCTTTCAACATTGTTTGTCAAGATGAGAGACAGAAATCTCTTCAACCTGCTACTAAACTAGACATTGTGGCTTTCAATGCCAATACACCTGTACAGCAAGATGGGCAATTGATTCAAGGTTATACAGCTGAGGAGAATGCTTATATTGCGGCTTATAATATGGCACTTCCGGTTCAGAAGCCTGTTTATACACACTGCGGGAAAGTGGGACATATGGTAAACAAGTGTTTTAAGCTACATGGATTTCCACCTGGCTATAAGAGTAATGGAAATGGGTTTCGACCTCCATTTCAACCTCGGATGCAACAGACACAAACTCAGCCACGGATGCCACAAATGCAAATGCCTTCACAATCTTTCAGAATGCAAATGCGGTTGCCAATGTCTATTCAGATACTAGCAGATACTATCCGTATGAAGCTCCTCAGGGTATACCTCATCTAACGAGTGGTGGTGCGAATCTGAATCTTCAGGATTTCACTCCACAACAAATCCAAGGATTGATTTCAAAATTTAAATCTCAAGTACAAGTTCAGGAGCCTGTTGCTACTACTCCAAATACAGCTACTATTAGTGACCGGGGTGTCATGGCTCAAATCACAACTTCTGGTAATGTCTCTTTTCCATCTACTAGTCTTAGATATGATGATAAACGCCTTACCTTTCAAAATCATTGTCTATCCTCATTACAACAACTTTTTCCTCGTGATGCTTGGATCATAGATAGTGAAACCTCTTGTCATGTTTGTTCTGATCTAGATTTGTTTAGAGAACTCGTACCTGTATCTAGTGTCACTGTTACACTTCCTAATGGTACTAAAGTTCCCATCACTCATACTGGTACAATATACATTTCGGAATCATTGATTTTGCATAACGTGTTGCATGTTCCTGATTTTCATTTTAACCTGATTAGTGTTAGTGTTCTTGTCACCACATTTTTCTGTTCTGCTCATTTATATTCCACTTGCTGTTTGATTCAGGAATTTTCTCGGGGCTTGATGATTGGGAGGGGTAAACTTTACCACAACTTCTACATTCTTGAGAATGCGACCCTCTCAACATCACCTCCTGCTTTATTTTGTGGCTCGGTTTTAGCTGATGGGAATCTGTGGCATCATCGCCTTGGGCATCCCTCATCAGCAACTTTACACAAACTCAAAGATTTGTTACCCGGTTTTAAAAGTGTTTCAGCTGATTTTTCTCATTGTTCTATTTGTCCATTAGCTTAACAGAAAAGATGGGCTTTTGTTTCTCATAATAATTTGGCTTCTAAGCCATTTGACTTAGTTCATTTAGATATATGGGGTCCTTTTAGCATTGAGTCTGTAGAAGGGTATAAATATTTCTTGACCTTAGTCGATGATTGTACTCGAGTCACTTGGTTATACATGTTGAGAAATAAAGGAGATGTTTCAACTATTTTTCCTGCTTTTCTTACTATGATTTTGACTCAATACAATAGCAAACTTAAGGCAATCCGATCAGATAATGACCTGAATTAGCTTTTACATCTTTGCTCAAAGAACAGGGAATCTTCCACTATTTTTCTTGTGCTTATACGCCTCAACAGAACTCTGTTGTAGAGCGTAAGCATCAACATTTACTAAACGTGGCTAGATCCTTATTATTTCAATCGAACATACCTTTGCCATATTGGAGTGATTGTGTGCAAACTGCAGTTTTCTTGATAAGTAGACTACCTTGTCCTTTGCTTAATAACAAGTCACCATTTGAACTTCTTTTAGGTAAAACTCCTGATTACACCTTGTTAAAGTCTTTTGGTTCTTTGTGCTATGCTTCAACACTGGTTAAAGATCGTAACAAATTCTCTCCTAGAGCAAAACCATGTGTTTTTCTTGGTTATTCTTCTGGATACAAATGTTATAAGGTGTTGGATCTTGAGTCTCGTTCTGTGTCTGTTTCTAGATATGTAGTTTTTCATGAAACAACATTTCCTTTTAAAACCAGAGAATACGTATCTGAGGCTGTTGACATGTTTCCCAATACGATTTTGCCTCTTCCTGCTTCTTTGTATTTTGTAGAAACCATGCCATTATCTGATCCACCTGCATCTGTTTCATTGCATCCACCTGCATCTAGTACATCTGTTTCATCAGTTCCTGCATCTCATATACCTGCACATCTTAGTACCACAACATCATCTACCTCAGGAACACAGGATTTAGATACTAGTTCTGTACCCAATGCTAGGCTTAAACAAACTACTAGGGCTCCAGGCTATCTTTCTGAATATCACTGTAATCTTGTTCCTTTTTCATCTTACATACTACCATCCACCTCTTCCACCCATACTACACCATATCCTATATCATCGGTTGTGTCTTATGACCAACTCACCACCCCATTTCAATCATATATCTTTGCTTATGATGTTGAGACTGAACCGAAGACATTTAAACAAGCCATAACCTCTGAGAAATGGAATAAAGCTGTGAATGTGGAGCTTCAAGCCGTTGAATCACAACATAATTGGGATGTGGAGTCTTTACCGTTGGATAAAAACGTGGTTGGATGTAAATGGGTTTTTACCATCAAGTATAACTCAGATAGTTCGGTTGAGCGTTATAACGCAAGATTAGTTGCTCAGGGCTTTACACAGCAAGAAGGAGTGGATTATATCGATACATTTTCTCCTGTTGCTAAGCTGACTAGTGTGAAGCTTCTGCTTGGACTTGCTTCTGCGAATGGATGGAGTCTCACACAAATGGATGTTTCCAACGCCTTTCTTCATGGAGATCTTGAAGAGGAGATATATATGAGACTTCCACCGGGCTATACACCTATACAGAAGGTACTGTTTTACCTCCAAATCCTGTTTTTCGCCTTCGTAAATCCCTATATGGATTGAAACAAGCGTCTAGACAATGATATAAACGGTTTTCTTCTGTCTTGATGGGTGCTAATTACATTCAATCTACGGCTGATAACACTCTGTTTGTGAGACAAACTTCTTCATCCTTTGTTGCTGTGTTAGTATATGTGGACGATATAATGATAGCAAGCAACAATGATGCAGCCGTTGAGAGTTTAAAACTGCTTCTCAAGTCAGCTTTTCAGATCAAAGACCTTGGTCCAGCGAGATTCTTTCTAGGACTTGAGATAGCTCGATCATCTGCTGGTATATCAATTTGTCAGAGGAAGTATGCTCTAGACTTATTAGCAGATACTGGTTTATTAGGCTGTAAACCTAGTTCTGTCCCGATGGATCCAACACTTCATCTTACTAAGGATCTCGGCACACCACTAGATAAGCCTATGACATATAGAGCTTTGGTTGGCTGCTTGCTCTATCTTACAATTACCCGACCGGATATTACTTTTTCCGTGCATCAGCTAAGTCAGTTTCTATCAGCTCCAACGGATATACATCTGCAAGCTGCACATAAGGTACTCAGATATATAAAGAACAATCCAAGCCAAGGATTGATGTATTCTGCTGATACTGAATTGTGTTTGAATGCTTTTGCTGATGCAGATTGGACTACTTGCAAGGATTCTAGATGTTTGGTTACAGGGTTTTGTGTTTACTTGGGTACTTCTCTCATCTCTTGGAAGTCGAAGAAACAATCTGTTGTGAGTAGGAGTAGTACCAAAGCCGAATATAGGAGCTTAGCTTTAGCAACTTGTGAGTTGATTTGGTTGCAGCAGCTTCTACGAGATCTTCATGTCACAGTCACTTGTCCAGCCAAGTTGTTTTGTGATAATAAGTCAGCTATTCACATTGCTTCTAATCTAGTCTTCCATGAACGTACCTAGCATATAGAGATTGATTGCCACACTGTGAGAGATCAACTAAAGTCTGGTAATCTCAAGACTATTCATGTGTCTACTGGAATCAACTTGCTGACATTCTAACCATGCCGCTTCATCCTGGTCTGTTTCATTCTTTATTGGATCATATGAATGTGTCAAGTCTTTATCTTCTTCCAGATGATCAGAAGCTAAAGACTTGAGGGGGGTATATTGGATAGAGTACCCAGTTAGATTGGTTTAATTGTAAGCTGGTTTATTATTGAGTTACACACAGTGTATATAAACTAAGTGTAACTAATTGTATAGACTAACACTTGAATGAATAACAAATTTTATTCTTTGCATCTGAGCTCTCTCTCTCTCGATCTTTTCTCGTTGATCTTGAAGCTTGTTTGATAGAGATTTAATAGTTGTAACACAGAACAATTTTCGTTTAAATACATACAATTATTACATTGTTAATAAATTCATACTGAATATACATTGAAGTAAGGTTCAAATGCTAGCTGAATCAAATATGTAATGTTGGCGTTGATGCACTTTCTAATGCTTACGCTTGACTGAGACTGAGATTCTCGAGCCAGCATCTTAGACCATCTCTATCCCAGAAACGGGTCCGTCTCTAAACCATTATTTTGCAGTAAAATAATTGGATCCAAACCCAAAAATGCTGAAGACGTTTCTTAATTGGGGACGAGTGGAGACGTCTCTAATGACAGGTGGGAATGTGCGATTGGTCGAGAAATATTGGAGAGAAATGATCGGTTATTTTTTTTGGTTGAAGCATTTCTTTCTCGACTTTTCCTCGGTGTATCTGTCGAAGACGAATTCGAGGAGACTGTTTTCTCCGACGGCGTTTCTGATAGGAGAGCACCTCCATTGAAAGTCTATACAAGGCAAAGGATCAGGAATTCATCAAATGTCACTTCGACAGAAACTCAGGCCAGTCGCACGTGAGAAAGGTTGTTAGGCTCAGGCGGTTCACATGTGGGTGGAAGTTAGACTAATCTCTTGGTATAAATAGGATTAGTCGTGATTAGGAAGATTATGTTGAATGTGTGTTAATCAAGCGTCATGAGCTTGTTTATCTTTTCTATTACTTTCGCCATGAGAATGTAAAGAAGAGATAAGGATGCACTTTCTTCAATTGTAATTCTCATTCATTCATTCAATACAAGGAAATTTACAGAGAGATCTAGTATTCGGTTCTTAACAAATGGTGCGTCGTGACGAGATCGAACCAACAAATCCACAAAATTTCGAATCGGAGATGTTAAGCGAAGACGAATATGGAGGAGCATCGGCGATGAAGTCAGATCTGGAATTTCTTCAAGGCGGATTATTAGAGTGTAGTTTGTATATAACTCATACTTAGTCATATACGTGTGAATATTAGGATCGGTAAGGGCTCTGGAATTGTCCGGTTTATATCTATTTAACTTCGGTATAGATTCGGTTAGTTTAGCGAGTATGTATATAAAGTCATGTAACAAACTCTTGATTCATTAATGAGAATATCTGAGTTTTATAAACAACTTCTCTCTCGATGATGAACACTAATATGGTATCAGAGCTCTTTTCGCTCAAATCTCTGTGATTCATCTTCGTTTTCGCTCAGATTTTTCATTTTTTTGTTGTTTTCACCGTTTAAACTTCGATACGAGTCGGAATCTGTGTTGCGATTGACGTTTGAAGCACTTGAATCACCTTCGGGAGCTCAAATTTCTTCGATTCTTCGACACATTGAAGCTTAAATCGTTTGCGATGGCGAAACAAGGCAAGAAAACTCGTGGTCGAGCTGAGGTCCAAGACGAATCAACCGTTGATGCTTTTCTCCCGAACGAAGACATCACGATGACTCCACCTATGGATTTCGCAAATCGACGCACCAGATCTGGTTCCAAGCAGGAATCATATGACAGTGTTCATAGTCCTTTCTTCCTACACTCCGCCGATCATCCAGGTCTTTCTATCGTTACTCACACTCTCGATGGATCTAATTACAACAATTGGTCAATAGCTATGCGTATGAGTCTTGATGCGAAGAATAAACTTAGCTTTGTTGATGGATCTCTACCGCGACCTAACGTTGATGATGATCTGTTTAAGATCTGGAGTAGATGCAATAGTATGGTTAAGGCATGGATACTGAATGTAGTGAATCAGGAAATTTACGATAGCATTCTCTATTATGATGATGCGACTGAGATGTGGACTGATCTTTTCTCGAGATTCAAAGTCAGTAATCTTCCCAGGAAGTATCAATTGGAACAGGCTATTACATCTCTTAAACAAGGAAATCTAGATCTATCTGCATACTACACGAAGAAGAAGACTCTGTGGGAGCAGTTAGCAAACACCAAAACTACCATCGTTAAGAGATGTAATTGTGACCATGTCAAGGAACTCCTGGAGGACGCTGAAACAAGCAAGATCATACAGTTTCTTATGGGACTAAATGAAAACTTTGCTAATATCCGTGGTCAGATCTTGAATATGAAACCTCGACCTGGATTGACTGACATATATAACATGCTTGATCAAGACGAGAGCCAAAGATTTGTTGGAGGATCAACTCAACCTTCCTTTTCTAATCCGGCTGCTTTTCAGACTCAAGCTACTCCAATCAGTGATCAGTCTCAGATCCTTCTAGCTCAAGGGGGCTTTCAAAAGCCAAAATGCTCTCATTGTCACAAGATGGGACACACGGCTGATAAGTGTTACAAATTGCATGGGTACCCTCCGGGCTCTGGACCAAAGTGGAAGAAGTCTCAGACAGTTGGTGCCACGAACCTTGCAGCCACACCATACGTGAACCAAACAGAGCAGAAATGTGATCGATCTGAGTCTTCTTATGAAGACATGTCAAAGGATCAGATCCAAACCATGATTTCTTATCTAAGTTCTAAGCTTCAGAATTCATCTGCGGAATCTATACCTGAAAAGAATTGTGCTTCGACTTCAAACTCTGTGCCTGTTGTCTCCCAGATATCAGGTACATTTCTGGATCTATACTCTAACTATTATTATGACATGCTTGTTTCATCTATCTCTACGGAACCAGCTGTGTCTCTTAGAGCTTGGGTCATAGATTCCGGGGCTACTCATCATGTTACTCACAATAGGAGCCTTTACACAGGATATAGACCGCTAGATAGAACCTTTGTTACTCTTCCTAATGGCTATACTGTCAAGATAGAAGGCATAGGATTCATTCAATTAACTGATGCTATCTCTCTGCATAATGTGCTTTACATACCTGAGTTTAAATTCAATCTCATCAGTGTCAGTGTTTTGACTAAAACCTTGCGTACTAAAGTCAGTTTCACATCTGATGAATGGTTTATTCAGGAACTTACACAGGCATTGACGATTGGTCACGGTAGTCAAGTTGGAAATTTATACATTCTGGATATCAATGAGTCTAGTCATGTTGTTTCTTTAAAAGGTACTTCGACCATCTGTTCATCTCCACCTGTTTGTTCTAGTGTCTTGGTTGATGTTCATACTTGGCATTCGAGATTGGGTCATCCGTCTCAAAACAAAATCGATTTGCTTTCTGATGTTTTACATTTGAATGTTTCAAAACGAATGAATAAAAAGGATCATGTTTGCCATATTTGTCATTTGTCCAAGCAAAAACGTTTGCCATTTCCTTCTAGACATAACATTTGTAAAGCATCATTTGAACTTGTTCACATAGACACATGGGGTCCTTTTTCTGTTGCTACTGTTGATGGTTTCAAATATTTTTTGACAATAGTTGATGACTATAGCAGAGCAACCTGGATTTACCTAATGAAATCTAAATCGGATGTATTGCATATCTTTCCTAGTTTCATTGCAATGGTAGAAACTCAATATGGAACTCAAGTTAGGTCTGTTCGATCTGATAATGCTCATGAATTGAAGTTCACTGATTTGTTTAATTCAAAAGGCATAGTTGCATATCATTCATGTCCTGAAACTCCTGAACAAAACTCTGTAGTTGAGAGAAAGCATCAGCATATATTGAATGTAGCAAGAGCCTTATTATTCCAATCGAATGTTCCCTTAGAGTTTTGGGGGGATTGTGTCTTAACTGCGGTGTTTTTAATCAATAGATTACCGAGCCCTGTACTTGAAAACAAGTCTCCTTATGAAAAGTTAACTGGCAAATCTCCTGATTATAAGTTTCTTAAGAACTTCGGTTGTTTGTGTTACAGTTCAACATCCCCAAAAGGTAGACATAAGTTTGAACCTAGAGCTAGAGCCTGTGTGTTTCTAGGATATCCAACTGGTTATAAGGGCTACAAGCTATTAGATATAGAGACATACGCTGTTTCCATTTCGAGGCATGTCATTTTCCATGATGATATTTACCCTTTTGTATCTTCCAACATCAAGGATGATACAAAAGCATTCTTTCCTCATTTACAGTTTCCTGCTTCCCATGATGAACATTTGCCTCTAGCGCAATCATCTTCTGATACACATACAACTAATGATGTGTTATCTTCTGAGGCTTTTACTCCTTCCGAGTCTAAGTCTCGCAGACAAAAGAAAATCCCTAAACACTTGCAGGACTTTCACTGCTATAACCTTACTAGTACTATTCTATATCCCATATCCAATTATATCTCTTACTCATATCTATCTGAGCCTTTTCGAGCCTTTATTAATACTATCACCAACCACATTGTACCACAAAAGTATTCAGAAGCCAAGGATATACAGGTCTATTGTGATGCGATGAAAGCTGAGATTGGGGCTATGAAAAGGACTCATACATGGAGTGTTTGCACTTTACCACTGAACAAAGTTGCTATAGGTTGTAAATGGGTCTTTACAATCAAACATCATGCGGATGGAAGTGTTGAGAGGTATAAAGCGAGGTTAGTCGCTAAAGGTTATACGCAACAAGAAGGTCTAGACTATGAAGAAACCTTCTCTCCTGTTGCTAAACATACTACTGTTCGGATGCTATTCATTCTTGCTGCAAAGATGAACTGGTCAGTCAATCAACTCGACATCTCTAATGCATTCCTCAACGGTGACTTAGATGAGGAGATATATATGAAAATTCCTCCAGGATATGCCGATTTACAGGATGAGCAATTACCTCCTAAAGCTGTTTGTCGACTTCATAAATCAATATATGGTCTCAAACAGGCTTCTAGACAATGGTTTTTGAAGCTTTCATCTACTCTTTGTGGCATGGGATTTGAAAAGTCTGTTGGTGATCATACTCTTTTCATCAAGAGCAAGAATGGTGTCTTCCTCGGAGTATTGGTATACGTAGATGATATTCTTATTGTTGGGAATAATGACGATTTGGTGCATGCTTTTAAGGAAGAGTTGGCTTCTCATTTTAAGCTCAGAGATCTTGGCACGGCAAAGTATTTTCTGGGTCTGGAAATTGCAAGATCGAAACAGGGCATTTCCATATGTCAAAGGAAATACACTTTGGAGCTGTTGGAAAAGACTGGACTCTTAGCCTGTAAACCATCCACCATTCCGATGGATCCTAGCATCAAATTGTCTAAAGACAAAGGTATACCTCTCGATGACCCTATTTCCTTTAGGAAACTGATGGGGAAGCTTATGTATCTCCAGATTACACGACCTGACATTTCTTATGCGGTCAATACATTGTGTCAATTCTCTCATGATCCACGCGATCTTCATCTCACGGCGGCTCACAAAGTTCTCCGTTATTTGAAAGGCACAGTTGGTCAAGGGCTCTTTTATGCTGCAGACCAAAACTTTGATCTCAGGGGATTCTCCGACTCTGATTGGGCATCCTGCATTGATACTCGACGTTCTGTCACAGGCTACTGCATGTTCATAGGTGATTCATTGGTGTCTTGGAAGTCAAAGAAACAGAACACTATCTCCTGTAGCACTGCAGAGGCTGAATTTCGTGCCATGGCTTTGGCCACCAAAGAGCTCATTTGGTTGTCTCGCCTGCTAGTTGATTTGAAAGTTCCGTTTACCCCACCTGCTTATCTCTATGGTGATAACACAGCTGCACTTCATATTGCTAATAATTCTGTGTTTCACGAGCGTACTAAGCATGTGGAACTGGATTGTTACAAGACTCGCGAAGCCATTGATGAAGGGTTTCTGAAAACCATGTATGTGAAGACCGGAAACCAATTGGCTGATACTCTTACCAAAGCTTTACACCCTGCTACATTTCATGATCTTATACGCAAGATGGGAGTTGTTAATATCTTTACACCTCCATCTTGAAGGGGGCTATTAGAGTGTAGTTTGTATATAACTCATACTTAGTCATATACGTGTGAATATTAGGATCGGTAAGGGCTCTGGAATTGTCCGGTTTATATCTATTTAACTTCGGTATAGATTCGGTTAGTTTAGTGAGTATGTATATAAAGTCATGTAACAAACTCTTGATTCATTAATGAGAATATCTGAATTTTATAAACAACTTCTCTCTCGATGATGAACACTAATACGGATACACATGACTGTGCGAAGCGAACGCTAAAAAGAAAGCGCGAATGGCGGAAATCGACGGAAACCTCAGTTCGATTTTAACGGCGATTCAACAACAAGCGAGCTTACCTCCAAGCTCAAATGGTGGATCTAGACCGATCGAAATACCAGAGACATCACGGAACAGAAATCAGGTTCATAACTCTAATCTTGGAACAAACCGGAGTGAAATTCCACTAGGTTATCGACCAGGTTACTCCGATTTAGCGAATCGGGAAAGTATGTTGAAAAAGATAGAGATGCCAATGTTCGATGGCTCTGCACCGTATGTTTGGATCGCCGATGTGGAAATTTTTTTCGAAATTGGAAAATATGAGGATGATGCGAAGCTTGATTTGGTTGCGTTGACATTGGTGGGGAAAGTTAAGAAATGGTTTGTTTGGGCAAGAAAGAGACAAGGTTTCCGCAACTGGAGAGACTTCAAAGAGAAATTGCTAATCAGATTTGCAGAATCGTTGGAAGATGAACCGGGTAAAAGATTATACTCGATCAAGCAAACAGGCAGTATAAGTGACTATTTTTCGGAGTTTGAGGATCTTTCAGCTCAGGTAACAGGCGTTGATGACAAAGGTTTGGAAGACATTTTCTACAATGGTCTTTCACCGGAAATGAAAGAGGTCATCAAACTGAAAGAACCAAAAGGACTGGCAAATCACATCGCTGCAGTTTTGAAGATGGAAAGCAGTAATTTCTGCAAAGTGGTAAGTGAGATTGCAAAGAAGGAGAACAGTCAACAGAAATGGGGTTCTACAAGGAGCATATACAACACCAACTTACCAAAATCACAGGCGATGGTCCCATACAAACAAAGACAACAGACTATCGAAACAGGAGATAACAAAGGACAGCAAGGAGGAGATAAAAGTTTTACAAGACTGAGACAGAAATTTTCAGATGCAGAGTTAGACATGAAACGAAGTTTGGGACTTTGTTTCAAGTGTGATGCTAAGTGGTTCAGAGGTCATGACAAGGAATGTCCAAAGAGGGATTTACAAGTCAGAACAGTATTAAACGGATTTGAAGTAGAAGTATTGGACGAGAACCAGTTTGAACTATTAGAAGATGAAGAAACACCAGAGGGAGAACTGACAAATTTATCGTTCAATGCGTTTCTGGGTCTGAATTCTCCAAGAACTACGAAAGTGTTTGGTAAGATTGGAAAGCTAGCTAAAAGCTCTAGCAAATCAGAAATTGTGGCGTCAATGCGGAAAATGCCAACACATGATTGAACTTTCAAAAGGATGTGTCAGCGTAATTTGCAGGTATCATCTCTAATCACATTTATCTCCTTTTGAAATTTTTTTACATATATTATAATTTTATTAAGAAAATACATCATTGCATTTCATGCTAGATGTGGACATAAGTTTTGTTATCGATGTGGAGCCAACGCTGGAAGCTGCCCTCATGGTCATGGCCGTCCACCATTGCCGCCACAGCTGCCATCACCGCCACCACCGCCGCTACCACTGTGGTTTCTATGTGTTGCCGTTTTTGGACTTTGTGGTCCTTTTATAGGTTTAATCGCTTTGGCTGTTATAAGTAGCATGGAATAACAAAATAATTAGCTTGGTAGATTGTTCATGTTGCTGCTAAATAGATGAACGATTTTACGGTTTACCATAAGAAAAAAATGGGGTGGATGCTTGCTTGAACTTTATTTCGCAGCGACGCAGCCTATCTTATTCTTGTTGGTAATGATTAGTTTAATATCATTTACTTAGTTTTTTGTAACACAAAAAAATTTCCTTTAAATAAGTAAATATTAATTATATTGATAATAATGAATATAGACTGAAGTAATAAGAGTGATTTACATTAAAAGGCTCTTTTACAATTTTTTCTTATAAAAAAGGTACTTTCAGTTATTAGAGGATTTTTTCTCTATTTTAAACACTGTTTACACCAAAATAATCCGAAATTGCCCCTATGTTCACAAGAACGGTGGATGCAACTAGTGGATACTGAATTAAACCCCTGATTTTAAAAACAATAATTATTTTTCCTCCTCTGTTTTGTGCTGTATTTTTCTGTATTGTGAAAGATATAAAACAATTTTTTTTTTAGAATGAATTATAATTTTATTTTGTCATTGTTTTAAGACCCATTATGGTATACTTTCTTTATCAAACAAGAATTTTTTAAATAACCTTTATAAAAAAATTTAAAACAACATAACTCTACTTAGATATCCATTCACAAAATACGATGTGGATGATGCATGATGGACATATAACAAGGACACGATTGCATGGATATGTTTTCATTCATATATTCGACGTGTATATATATTTTATATTGTCCACAATATGGACATGATTGTGTGGATATGTTTTCATTGATAGATTCGATATGGATATACATATCATATTATCCATAACCTGTCCACATGATCATGTCCAAATTATGGACAATATAAAATGTATATCCACGTCGAATAAATGAATGAAAACCTATCCACGTAATTGTGTCCATGTTATATGTCCATCATGCATCATCCACATCATATTTTGTGAATGGATATCTAAGTAGATTCTGATTTTTTTTTTGAATTTTTTATAAAGATTATTTGAAAAGTTTCTTGTTTGATAAATAAAGTATAGCATAATGGATCTTAAAACAATGACAAAATAAAATTAGAAATCATTCTAACAAAAAAAAATTGTTTTAAATATTTCACAATACAGAAAAATACAAAACAAAACAAAAGGGAGAAAATAATTACTATTTTTAAAATCTGGGTTTAATTCGGTATCTACAAGTTCATATCGTGAGCACGAGGGACAATTTCGAAATGAAAAATAAAAAAGTCACCTAATAGCTAGAAGTGCCTTATAGTGTAATATGAGTTTGAAAAAGTGTCTTTTAGTGTAATTATCTCAAGTTATAAAGGAGAAATAATGTGTTGTGGTTGAACCCTGAACTTGATAAATTGTGAATTTGGATGATGATTAAATCGTGTACGAAGCACTTTAAAGAGTATTTCGACTATTATTAAAGTCTTGGGTTACAAAAAATCCCTTGTAGGATAAGACCATCAAAGTTTCTCTCTTGTTCTAGACTAAACTACAAGAGATACACAAATAGTTTTTCTATGATTTGTTATTATGTTGTTTTCTAGTTGTAATTTGCAAAAACTTTCTCTTCCTCTTTCCAAAGATTTCTTCCATCTTTTATAAAGCTTTTTGGGATACAAGGAATAGTTGCAATGGTTTAGAATAACCGTAATCCCAACAATTGCAATGCTTAAAGAATAACCATAAACTCAAGAGTTGAAATGTTTGGTATAATAACAATATTCTCAAGAGTTGCAATGGTTCACTTAAGTAACTATTAACACTTAAATCTCCAACATTCCTCTCCCATTTAAATATAGTCATAGATTCACTATATAAACAACATATATACCAAATTCATGCATAAATGAAAATATTGTGACGATTGAATTTTCATCTTAGTGATATTACATATTCCAAATGCCTGAGAATCAGGATGTCCTATGGATTGAATCCTTTTAACTCATTTTGAACACATGAAGATAATACACACATGAATGTCCACAATACTCTAAGTGTTTATACTTGACATTATTATTAGCCATGTGTCTCTATCCTTCATGAACGTATACAAAGCAAAGTCCTAACTTCTTGAAGCGGCAACACTTCACACTCATATAGATATATACTTTTAATCTTGCACCTGCACATTCAATATTCAAAAGATCTATTAAGAAAAAACCTTCATCCTAACCCTTTCTTGCAGGTCCAAGCACTTACTTTAGGATGATATAAACTAGTGCTTCAATCTTTAAATGTAGGCTTTCCACATTGAATTCAGCCTCTAACGTTGTATTAGAGGGGAATTGGGTATCCCAACATTAAAGATTTCAAATGGAATTTAATCCCATCCCTTTAGCTGACTTGGTCACCTAGTCCCTAGGTAATCTTTTTGTCAAGTGATCCGCTAGATTTTGTTGAGACCGAACAAATTCAATGGTAATTATCCCACATACCGCGCTATGTCTAGCGCCCAGGTGTCGCGACTTACCATTATAAACTTGGCTATAAGCCTTAGCCAAAGTAGCCTGACTAACACAATGGATAGAAATAGGTAATATCGGTTTTGGCCACAACGGAATCTCGTAGACTAAGTTTTTTAACCATTCCGCCTCTCTACCAGCGGCTGCTAATGTTACAAATTCTGACTCCATAGAAGAATTTGTAATACAAGTTTGCTTCTTAGAGGCCCATGAAATGACACCTCTCCCAAGCAAGAACACTCAACCACTTGTAGAAGAATAATCGTCTATGTTGGTGATCCAACTTGCATCTGAATAACCTTCTAGGACACCAGTCTTAAGATCATTTTTCCACCTCAAATTAGGAACACCATCTTGTTTCTCCATTTGATCTCTCATTTGCCTGTTGCAGAAGAAGCTGTGTGTGCAGTGTGCTAGTAAAACCTCCCTTATGTTGCTTGAATCTGAAAATAATTGTGAAAGAAAGTTGAAATGTATTAATATAAAGGAAAGGCCCAGATTTCTTTTTAAATGTGCGTTCAGACTGAAGGTTATTGTCTTAATTGCAGAAGAGACTACTTGTGCTAGTGAAGCCGCTGGAGAAGCCAATGGTGGTACTAATGTTTGTGTGGATGCAGAAGGAGTTGCATTTGACCAAAAGATTCCTGGATTTGGAACAATCACGCTTAGCCCATATATACTACTTTTGGCCTAGGAAAGATGCTTGGGAAGAGTTTAAAGCTTTGTTAGATAGCAAGCCTTGTTTCTCTGAGCTTCATCACGTCTTCCTCCTTAACCAAGCAACATAAATCATCAATTTTTGGCAATCAAGTGGTGAAGATTTGTCTTGATTGGTTCTCACCCTAAAAATAACAGTGGGTGGTGTATAACTTGAAACCACAAAATGACAAACTGCAGAAGCTCTATCAGATTTAGGAAAGCATTCCTAAACTATTATGAACCATTCCTAAATATTAGGGAGGTCTTTCCGAATTGAAAATTCAGATCTCAGTTTCAAATTTTTGACAACCTGTAGTTTAGAAATAGTTCCAAAATGATTTATGATGAAAAAATAACAGAATTTCGCCGAAAACTTATAGCTTGAACACAAAAGTTTTCAAAGTTCCCAATTATTTTCCAAAACCTAAACCTTAAAGTTGTTACCTATAGCAAAAATCACGCCTAAAAGAAGCTTTACCTAAATAACCCAGAAATATGACTAGAAAATGCATAATTTCGAGAAATATCTGTGGTGAGAAACTAAACAATCATCAGACAAGTTACAAATCCGGCCATCTTGATTTCAAAACTCCAAAATTTTGTGATTTTCATTTAGATTTTCGGAGAAATGTTTCGAAATCTCCAAATTTTGTGATTTCTATTTAGATTTCCGGAGAATTGTTTGTAGAAGACAAAGAGAGGTAACAAATTACCTTGATTTCTAGATTTTGCTCACTCTGACGACAATTTCTTCAATTAACAAACAAAATTTCGATGATCGAAGAAGGTTTCATATGAAGATTTCCGATGATCGATGAAGGTTTTTGAGAGAGATTTGAGATTTTTCTAGGAGAAGGAAATATTTTGAGAACTAGGGCTGAGTTAATAGCGTTTTTTTTTATGAAGATTTGTCTACCATATTTGTCTGCCCTAAAAAAGAGGGCTGTTTTTGTGAACTTTTAGTTTTTAGGGTCATTTCAGAGAATTTTCCTTTATAAAATAATAGTTTAATAATATTGTAAGAACACTAAATGATGAAATAATAGCTTGACATCAATTTTATCATTTGGCTCTGGTTGTTCGATTTGAAGCCAATAGATGATAAATAATAGCTTTATACCAATTGAATAAATTTAGCATTTATACAAAAAAACACAATCAGCTAAATAGGACTGAAAATGTTAAATTTAGGAAATTAACATTTACAATTTTTTTTGGAGTCGTCTATAATACCCCTAAATGGTTTTATCTTCTTCCTTATTCTTTTTGGCTAAGGCATATTAGTTTGGTAATTCAGTACAATTTAACTAACTATGCCAAAATTGATCATGTTCTTTGTCTAACTCAGTTCTTCAATTGTTATACAATGTAAATACTTCAAAAACAAATGTGAAAAAATCATCATCATATTAAATTAGGAGAATATTACCATTAAATACACTTTTCCTATTACCATTATAGGTACTTAGGTGTTTTGGTGTATTTATCTTATTTTGTTATACTTTTTTACCAATTATACCATTCATTATCATTTACTTTATTTCATTTCAAAAAAAAAATATATATTAAAACGCAGGGGATCTGCTTGACTTCACTCATCTGCTTTCACACACTAAATTGCACGGAACCCACCTTAACTACACTCACATCTACATAATTATGTATATACATACCCAATCATATGGATACATATATAAATATATATGTATCTATATAGTTACATCTATCTATGTTATATACATGTGGATATGCATAATATATATCTATATAGTTGTGTCTATATGTACACAACTATACGGATACATATGTAAATATCCATATACTGGGTCTATATAGTTACATCTATCTACACTAAATCACATGGGATCCACCTTAACTTTACTCACATCTATATAATTATGTATAGTTACATCCTGCTATATACATGCGGATATGCATATATATATATATATATATATATCTATATAGTTGTATATATATATATATATCCACCTGTACATAGTATAGATAGATGTAACTATATAGATAAACGTGCTATAGTATAGATAGATGTAACTATATAGACCAACCACCTATCCGCTTTAAAGATCGATTGAGAACCTTATAGAATAAATATCTACTATTTTGAATGTATTTCTATATATGTGTTCCATGTATTCTGCATGTAGTTCTATATGTATTCCATGTATTCTGCAAGTACTTTATATTAAAAATATCCACCAAAAATTGGAGAGAAACAATCAACTTACAACATAAAACGTGGAAACTAACTTAATAAGATATAATTTATTTTTGGTGAGTAGATAATTTTTCTAAGCAATTTTGTATACCTTCTTTTTAGGTAGTTATCATAGATAATCAAATTTGAAAATATTTTAAAATAAATGCAAATAATAAAAATTACATGCACATAATTTCTGTTCATTTAATGCTTAGTTATTTTAGACTGAAAAATTAGAAAACAATACAATGAGTATTTAAATAATATTGAAAACACTGTATGCGAGTAAACTTAATTATTTGATTATTAATTTTTTTGTTCAAATATTTAAATTTTAAAAATTAATAACACCTAAATTACTGGCAACAAATCAAGTATCAAAATAATTAATAAGTATATATTATATATTTTATTGTTGGCCAATAATTTGTTTTTTAAAACAAATTCTTGTTTTTATAAGGATATAATACACATTTTAGAGATTATGAACAATAGATTGAAGTTATCATTTGATAACACCGTATTTTGACCACTTTTATGGATCGTTTTGAAATACTTTTTCATGTTTTTAATTGTTTTTAAGTACTTTTATTACGTTTTCTAGTATTTGTAGTTCCAAGACTCTTTTCAAGAAACTTAGGGAAAAACTTAACAAAATGGACAGAAGACCAGATTTCAGCTCAGAGTCAAACCGTCAGAAGTGCACCCCCGATTGAAGGCCTTCTCACCGTCTGATCCAGCTCAAATTTGGAGATCTTGAAGATGGAAGTACCAGCTTTCCAGCACACTTTACAGCTTGGCAATCCAACGGTTCAATCAAAATATACGCAAGAGCAAGATGTCCCGTAAACCAGCCGGCAAGCGTTTCCACCCGCGGCCAACAGGCTATTCCCCGCGGTCACAACCACCGCGACCGCGGCCAGCCACCCATTCCCCACGGTCACAACCATCCCGACCGCGGCCAGCTAACTCCAACTCCGAAGGCCCATTTCTGAAGCCCATATCATTTTCCCAGCCTTGATTCCGGAACCCTAGACCCTAGATATGTCTTGAGCACTATAAATACATGTTTTAGGAACCCTAATTCGTATCACCTGATATGCTCTTATTGTTTTAGAATACTTTTTAAGTTTTAGGTTTTAGGGAGAGAGAGATTTGTCTCTTGAACCCTTGTTCTTTCTTTTTCAGTTTCGGTTTCTATTCTACTTTTTAATACTATGTTTTTGATTTCGTTCATCATGTCTGAGTAGTTTTATTGTTGGGATTAAGGGATTTTCGATGGGGATATATATGTTCGGTGAGGATTCCATTGGCTATTGAGGCGAATCTTAGAATTTTTTCTTCTGAATTCGTTTTTACTGCATGAGAGTAGCGTCATGAACTACAATCTGATCCAGATGCTTGGTGACACGAAAGTGTTCATCCGGTGTCAGATCTAGTTTGGAGAACAAAACAAACATAGGAGTGGAAACCTACCTATGGGCGATTTGTGAATGCTGACGAGTCTTAAACATAATGCACTTCTTCTATTCCAGGGCCAGAGTGGAAACCTACTGGTCAGGGTTGAGAGAGATAGTTGTCTATGATCACAACAGTGGCGTATTCATACGTCTGTGACTCCAGTTCTAAAAGTTTAAGCTAAGATCTTATCAAATTTACTCTCTAGCAATTTTTTGAATCGTTCATACCCCTGAGAAAACTTTCCTGAACCCCAACGCCTCTTTTCTTATAGATTTACACCAATTTTCATTCAAGCTTTAATCTAGTTTCTTTACTCTTTCAATCGATTTTCACTTAGCAATTAGGTCTAGCCATTTTTCTCGTTTTTACCCTTTTTCGTTAAGTTTAGTTATTAGGTCATTTTAATTCCCGTAGTTTCTCTTTAAAATTTGTTTTTACGTTTTAAACACACCACCAAAACCCTCACAAAACTCGTTTGGTTCTAGACTTCCTTACTTTATATTTCTTTTGAAGGCTTTTGCAGGAAAGATCCTCCTTCCCTGTGGATTCGATCCCTAAGTACTACAATCAATCAGCTGTGCACTTGCGGCTATTGATTTCATTTAGGGTAAAACTTGACACCCTCACGACACACTGCATCATCATTACACCAACTTTTCTTTTCCGCAAAACCCTAAGAAACGGTGGGAAATCGACTCTAGAACCCTTTTTCTGCATATTTTCATTTTTCGGTTATTTTGTTTCCATTTCAGAAGATATGGATCCTATAAATCGAAATCCACACTATGAGGAAGGTTTTTACAACACTCCTCAAGCCACCAGACGCAGAGAGAAGCAGAACTTACGCGATATCTACGAAGAAATTCGAAACGAAGACTACAGAACGTTCCAGAACGAGCCATACATACCTCTAATGGCAAACCCTAGACATCCTGTTCGTCGTCTGCCTCACCAAGATGAAAACGTCCAGCTCAGTCACCAATTGAGTCGACTAGAAACGGTGGTCATGCACTTAATCGCCGCTCAAGCCACATCAAGAGCCGCCCTTCACGAGAAAATTGACAACATGTCAACTCACTTTAACAAAAAGCTTGAAGATCTTTCTGCTCAAGTTAAAACCATCGAGACTCAAGCCAACAAGGATGCTGAGACTATCAAGGAGAGGATAGAAGCAGTCAAAGGACGAGTTGGAGAAAACAAAGTTTGCATTCGAAAAGCCAGTGGGAACATCCGCACCTTAGAGGTCAAGCTCGATGAAGCAGAAGAAACTATTAACGACCATAACAACCAAACCTACTCTTACGTGGAAGAAATTTGGGATGGAGTACACAAGGTTCAAGACAAAGCCGAAGAAATCGGCTCAACCGTGGACAAAGTAGTGTGTGCCCTAGATGAAGTTGAAGAGAAGGTCGAAAAGCTTATGAAAGGATGTGAAACGAACGGCTCGACGCTTCCCATCAAAGATCTTGACCTAGAAGAAGAGGAGACAGAGTTGGAGGACCCAAAAACCAGTTTAGATGGCATAAGAGAAGATGAAACAGCTGAACCATCTCGAAGTCCCTCTCCCGCGGTTACGACTCACGCGACCGCGGCCAACAACCCTCCAGCCGCGGTCGTGAGCCTCCTACCCGCAGCAACCCACTCTCCACCCGCGGTCGTGCAGCCTCCACCCGCGGCAAATAGTTGGTCAGATTCGTTTTGGCCCTGTTCTAATCTTACAGGTCAATGTTCATTTGATACATCTGCTGAGACGGTCAAAACTCCTTTTCTTGAGCAAACGGTGTACGCCATCAGCTCCAAAATATCTCAAGAAGAAGATGAGGTACTTCCCTGTAACATAGTCTTAGCATATGAAGATGAATATGAAGGGCAAGATCTCGAGGACGAAGACTATCACCTGTTCATAGAAGGAGGCAATCCAGACAAAATGGTGGAACTAGGAGCACCAATCTCCAGGGAAAGACTCATTGAATTCAACAATTTTGTGAAATTGATCCCTCTTTACACAGGTTTCGATGATATATGGCATCTTGGTTTTTTGCAAGTTTTCTTTAGGTACAGCAAGGAGACAAAAGAGGATATCCAAACCTATTTTGGGAGGGCCAGACGCCTGACTTTTCCCAGAACATCACCTGATGCTGCAATCTATTCAATACACCTTCAAAGACCTGAAGACTGCAGCCACTACACCAACAAAATCAGCAAGGAAAAGCTCAATGAATTCAATGATGTAGTCCGAAATTTGCCTGAAGGAATCACCTTTGCCAGAGCTTGCAAGGACTTCATGATAGGCCATTACTTCTGTGAGAGCAAGGAATCAATCCCTGAGATAGAAGACTTGTTCAATCACGCCAGAAGAGGTAAACCTGTTCGATCACTTCACAAAATCGAAGGTGTAGGTCAGTTCCTTATCTCTTGTTCTATTAGAGGAGAAATGTTTAAAAACGTGCTTTGTGATTCTGGAGCTGATATATCATGGTTTTTATGGTTTTTAACCATGGTATAGGTCTTATTTATAGAGTCTTTTTAGTGTCTTTCGAGTCTTTTGGAGTCTTTTCAGGTCATAGGTACGTTTGGAGCTTAACTGGAGACTTTGGAGCACTTTGGAGCTTAATCAGGATCAAATTCGTCAAGAATGGATTTTGTGCCTTAGTGTCGCTCGACACCATGGAGAATGACGCTCGACACTTGTCAGAGAAATAAGGAAAAGGCGATTTTTGGCGATTTTTGTTTCCTATTTGAAGAAGGAGTTGGGCCCAAACGTTTTCAAGGAAGCCCAAGACGTGTCTTAGAGATATATATATATAGGATTTTTATTCCCTTTTTACGATTACCTTAGATTTTTGAGAGAGAGATACTCTGAGTTTTTCGGCTTTCGCGATTTCTGAGCTTGGGGAGACAAGTCTGTACTCTGTTCGTTTAGAGAGAAGATTTTGAACCCCTTTATCTATTTCGATTTAATCCATTGCTTTCTATTCATCATGTTTGTTGTTTCAATAATCATGTCTGAGTAGATCACCTGTTAGGTTTAGGGTTAATTAGGGTTTTCTTTGAATGTTTGATTAACTTGCTAGCTAGGGTTCATATCTGTTAGTTCTTCATCTTAGGTTGTTCTTAAAGCTAATTCTGGATTGATCACCTAGAACTTAGACCTTAGGTTGCTTAATTGACACGGAAGTGTAATTGAATAACTGGAAAGAACCTGAGTTGAGCAAAGTAACTATTCGCAAAGGAATTTGGTTTAGATGCTTTGTGGACATATCGAACTTGTGCATTAAGGCTGGTTTAAATCTGTAGGATTTGCAAAGGAATTTGGAATTCTAGGATTTTAACTTAGATAATTCTCACAACGGAAGTTGGTTAATTATAGTTCTGTGTTTCGAGTTCAAGAACCGTGCTTAATATCTGAACCCTGACTTGTTAAGTTGATCCGCATTCATTGATCTTCTGAAAATCACCCTAGACCTATCCTTCATCACATCGAATTTACAACTGTTTTCATTCTGTTCTATTTACTTCTGTCGCATTACTAATTGTTTCGCATACTTCTACTTAGCGTGACTACAACTACACAAGGTTTATTGAGTGATCTCTAGTCTCTGTGATTCGACGCCTAGATACTACAGCTGCACATCTGTGCTCTTGCAGAGTAGCTTAGGGATTAAACTTTGAGCAGATCAAGTTTTGGCGCCGTTTCCGGGGACTTGATTTCGCCATTAAACCTAGTTTTTGAGTTTCGACTAAGTTTTTCTTCTTAGTGTCGAGCGACACCACTTGTGGTGTCGCGCGACACATTTTTTTTATAACCTAATTTACTTATTTCGTTTTCTCTCTTTGTTTTTGGTGTTTCAGGTTTATGCATACTCGTGGAACCAGAAGCAACAAGGACATCCCGCTAGTGAATTTGAGCAACGAGGAGCTAGCTGAGTAAAAGCGAACGAACAGGAAAGCAAAGGATCCGGCAATGATGGAAAACGCCAACGGACTTGTTCGTGATGATGATGGAATCTGGAGAGACCGAGAGGGTCATGTTTGCAATGCGAGAGGCCAAAGGCTTGATGGAGATGGTTACATCATCCCACCAGCGCCTTTACCAGTGGATGTTGTTGACCAGAATCCACCACCTGCACCGCGTGGGAATGCTGTGATCGTTCTAAATCAGAGGAACGCTCCAGAGGATCGGAATATGAGGGAACCTGCACCTGCAGCTGGTCGTGGACGAACACTTGGAGACTACAACAGGCCTGAGCAGTTCTATGCAAATCGTTCTGCGATTCGCGCCCCTGCGTTTCAAAGAAACGATTTTGAGCTGAAACCTGTGTACTACACTCTTGTGGGTCAGCATCCTTTCCATGGCCACTCTCATGAGCACCCTATGGATCACATCGAGAGGTTTGAGGACTTGGTCACCAGCATCAAATACAATGGAGTGTCCAACGACTTCCTCCTCTGTAAGCTGTTTCCTTACTCCCTTGCTGGAGAAGCAGCTAACTGGTTGAAGCAGTTGGATCCAGGATCGCTCACTACTTGGGAAGAGACCAGGAATGCTTTCCTGCACAACTTCTTCGATGATGCTAGATCTGAGGAGTTGAGGACGAAAATTTTGACTTTCTCTCAGGAACCAACTGAAGCGTTCAAAGCTTCTTGGGTACGATTCAAATCGTACCAACGAGACTGCCCTCATCATGGCTTCAGCGATGTGCAGTTGCTGGGTATCTTCTTCAGAGGTATCGACTGGAGGTATCAGATGGCACTTGATGCAGCAAGCAATGGCAACTTCAACACCAGATACCCAGAAGAAGCTGTTGAACTCATCGAAAATTTGGCCTCCAGCAATAGCACCAAGAATGCAGATCTTGAGCGAAAGAAGCAAGCTGGGAACATGGATAGATCGCAGATCGCTGAGGTGAAAGCTAAACTTGACTCTGTGCACAGCCTTTTAGTGGGTAATAAGTCTGTCAGATTCGCACAGGAGGGGGAGAGTTTCGAACCTGAGGATGCAGCTGAGGAAGAGGATGTCAACTTTATCAGTGGATCAGGATTTCAGGGTCAGAGGTTTGGTAATCAGCAAGGTAACAGAAGCTACAGTGGAAATTACAGTGGAAACAATCAGAGGAGTACCTTCAACAGTAATCAGAACTTCTCTGGTTATACGCCTAAGCCTCAGTACCAGAAGCCCTTTTCCAACAACAGTTTCTCCAGAAATTACAGCACTCCTTCATCTCAACCTCAAAATCTTGACAATGAGATGAAGTCTATGCTGGAATAAATTCTGGAAGGTCAGCAGAAGCTCACCGTGGACTTTAATGGGAAGATGGATGCTCTCTACCTTGATCTGAATGGAAAAATCGAAGCTCTGAACACCCATGTCAAGCAGCTCGATACCCAGGTTGCTCAAATTGCAGGTTCTGTAAAAAGGCAAGAAGGTTTTCTTCCTGGGAAGACTGACACCAATCCAAGGCATCACTGCAGTGCTATCACGTTGAGGAGTGGTAAAAATCTGAGTTCTGAGCCCAAGAAGATGCCTCCTGCACCTGAAGTCGTGGATTTAGAAGATTCTGAAGCAATTCCTGAGATTGCAGAGCCGGTGACGAGCGACACCACCACTAGTGTCACGCGTCACCAATTGCAGAGCGAAGCTGTTGATGCTCCGAATCCGAAATCTGCAGAGGAGAAGGCCTACAAACCTAAAGTTCCTTACCCAAGGAGCCCTAGGAAGTCCAAGCAAGAGCTTGATGATGCACGATGCAAAGCTTTGATGGAAAAGCTTGTGATTGAGATACCTTTGGTTGATGCTGTAAAAATCACTCCTGTTATCAGACGTTATGTGAAGCGAATGGTAACCAATAATCTCAGCCATGAACAAGGGGTGATGATGATTTCTGAGCAAGTCAGTGCAGTGATTCAGAACCGAATTCCAGAGAAGCTGTCTGATCCAGGAAGCTTTGTCTTGGATTGCTCTATCTTCACAGAGAGATTCAAGAGATCGCTGTGTGATCTGGGTTTAAGTGTTAACCCCATGCCTTATTCGGTAGCTGTCAATCTCGGCATGACTGATTTCAAGCCAACAAGGATCTCCCTCATCCTAGCTGATCGTTCGACAAGAATACCTGAAGGGGTGCTAGAGGATGTTCCAATCAAGGTTGGAGACTGCATGATACCGACTGACTTTGTGGTTCTGGAGTATGGAGAGGAGCCTAAGGATCCTCTTATCTTTGGGAGACCTTTTCTAGCTACAGCAGGTGCTATCATCGATGTCAGGAAAGGAAGGATCGCTCTGAATGTTGGAGATCTGGTGATGAACTTTGACATGGACAAGCTGATGAAGAAACCCACCATCGATGGTCAGACCTTCTATGTCGACACTCTCACAGAGTTCGCTGAGGAGATTTTCCATGAGATGCTGCCTACAGACCCACTTGAGAGAGCTCTGACCACGTCTGCATCTGAAGCTGAACACTTGGACGAAATTTCAGCATCTTACTCAAAGATGTTGGACTCCAGCGAGCATGTGATGCAGCTAGCATCGCAGATTGAACAGCTTGAGACTCCTGCGAAGGTGAAGCAGCTATCCGACTGGAGTGAGGAGAAAGCGCCCAAGATTGAGTTCAAACAACTCCCTGCAGGACTAAGGTACGCATTCTTGGGCTCTAACTCTACTTATCCAGTCATTATCAACTCTTCCTTGAACAATGCTGAGGTTACCTTACTACTGAGCAAGCTGCGCAAGCATCGCAAAGCTTTTGGCTATTCTCTTGATGATATTTCAGGTATCTCACCAGACTTGTGCATGCATCGAATTCACCTGGAGGATGAGTCGAAGTCATCGATCGAACACCAGCGCAGGCTGAACCCTAACCTGAAAGATGTCGTCAAAAAGGAGATCATGAAGCTGCTGGAAGCTGGAATCATCTATCCAATTTCAGATAGTGCTTAGGTGAGTCCTCTGCACGTGGTTTCTAAGAAAAGAGGGGTTACAGTTGTGAAGAATGACAAAGATGAGCTGATTCCGACGTGCACAATGACTGGACACAGGATGTGCATCGATTACAGGAAGCTGAATGCATCGACCAGGAAAGATCACTTCCCATTGCCCTTTATTGATCAGATGCTGGAGAGACTTGCAAGCCATCCCTACTACTGCTTCCTCGATGGGTACTCAGGATTTTTCCAGATCCCTATCCACCCAGATGATCAGGAGAAGACCACCTTTACATGTCCATACGGCACTTTCGCATATCGCAGGATGCCCTTTGGAATTTGTAATGCTCTTGCGACATTTCAGAGATGTATGATGTCCATCTTCACTGACATGATTGAGGATTTTATGGAGGTCTTTATGGATGATTTCTCAGTTTACGGATTATCTTTTAAGGACTGTCTGGATAATCTCTGCAAGGTTCTGGCTCGCTGTGAAGAGAAGCACTTGGTCCTTAACTGGGAAAAGTGTCACTTTATGGTCAGAGATGGGATTGTGCTTGGGCACAAGGTTTCTGCAGCTGGCATAGAAGTGGATCGTGCGAAGATTGACGTCATGACGAGCTTGCCACCACCTGATTCTGCGAAATCGGTTAGAAGCTTTCTGGGTCATGCAGGGTTCTATCGTCGCTTCATCAAGGACTTCAGCAAGATTGCACGTCCTCTCACTGCTTTACTATGCAAGGATGCTAAGTTTGAGTTTACAGATGAGTGTCTTGCTGCGTTCGAACAGATCAAACATGCTCTGATAAGCGCTCCTATCGTGCAGCCTCCTGACTGGAATTTTCCTTTTGAGGTGATGTGTGATGCTAGTGATTTTGCTGTAGGTGCTGTTCTAGGACAGAAGAAGGACAAAAAGCTTCATACAGTCTACTATGCCAGTCGAACTCTGGATGATGCTCAAAGGAATTACGCTACCACTGAGAAGGAGCTGTTGGCTGTGGTCTTTGCCTTTGAAAAATTTTGACCATACCTTGTGGGATCGAAGGTGATTGTGCATACAGATCATTCTGCACTCAAATACTTGATGCAGAAGAAGGA
>NW_006256686.1:9911670-10116320 GCF_000478725.1 Eutrema salsugineum
GGTGTGGCAGATCATCTCTCACGCATGAGGGTTGAAGACGATGTACCCATAGACGATTTCCTGCCAGAAGAGAATGTATACTATGTGGAAACCGAGTTCCAGAGCAGGTTTGACGAAGAATTGCAGGTTCTTCGAATTGGGGAAACGTTAGTGTCGAGCGACACCACCACTAGTGTCGCGCGTCACCTTGCTCAGCCGAACACAGAGACCTCTCCAATTCGAAGCAGACTTCCCGAGATCAGTTCAGCTGCTGTATCTGCCACCCAACGTCCTTGGTATGCTGATATTGCCAATTATCTCGCTGCAGAGGCTGAGCCTGAGAACTTTAAAGGGTATGCGAAGAAGAAGTTCCTGAGAGAGCTACGAAGATATCATTGGGATGAGCCATACCTGTACAAGCACTGTTCTGATGGGATTTACAGAAGATGCATTGCAGAGTCAGAAGTCCCAGATGTGCTGTTTCACTGTCATGGGTCGGAATATGCTGGACACTTTGCGACATTCAAAACAGTGTCTAAGGTTCTTCAAGCAGGCTTTTGGTGGCCTATCATGTTTCGCGACGCGCATGCTTTCATCTCGCAGTGCGATGCTTGTCAGAGGAGAGGAAAGATCAGCAAAAGACATGAGATGCCACAGAATTTCATCCTTGAGGTTGAGGTATTCGATTGCTGGGGTATCGATTTCATGGGTCCTTTTCCCTCTTTGTATGGGAACAAGTACATCCTGGTTGCTGTTGATTATGTTTCAAAGTGGGTCGAAGCCATTGCTAGTCCCACCAACGATTCCTCAGTGGTTCTTAAGATGTTCAAGACCATCATCTTTCCTCGATTTGGAGTGCCTCGAATTGTTATAAGTGATGGTGGTTCTCACTTCATTAACAAGATTTTCGAAAAACTCCTCAGGAAACATGGAGTTCATCATCGAGTTACAACTCCTTATCACCCTCAGACGAGTGGACAAGTCGAAGTCTCGAATCGTCAGATTAAGGAGATCCTGGAGAAAACATTGGGCAAAACTCGAAAGGATTGGGCTGCGAAGTTGGACGATGCACTCTGGGCGTACATGACAGCGTTCAAAACACCTCTAGGCACCACACCTTTCCACCTGCTATATGGAAAGCCCTGTCACCTCCCAGTGGAAATCGAACACAAGGCAGCTTGGGCGATAAAGCTGATGAATTTTGACATCAAGTCTGCTGCAGAAAGGAGACTGATACAGCTGAATGAGTTGGACGAAATCAGGCACCACGCCTATGAGAATTCGAAGTTGTACAAAGAGAGGACCAAGGCGTATCACGATTCAAAAATCCTCTTCAGGAAATTCGACCCGAATGATCAGGTACTTCTGTATAACTCTCGTTTGCAATTGTTTCCTGGTAAACTTCGTTCTCGATGGTCAGGTCCTTTCATAGTCAAAGAGGTTCGCCCCTATGGTGCCATTGTCCTCCTCACACCAGATGGCAGCAGGGAATTCACAGTGAATGGACAAAGAGTGAAGCATTACTGGGCCAAAGCTGAGATTCCGGAAGGACATATTGTTCCTCTGGATGGTGCCCCTCCTGCCTGACTGACCATCCAGTCAAGCTAATGACTTTAAACAAGCGCTTGGTGGAAGGCAATCTACTGGTGAGTCTGTAAATAAGTCTTTTGTTTTAGTAATTTTCGTTTTTCTTTTCGTCTTTTAGGTGAAACAGGGCTGGTGTCGAGCGACACCATACTCGGTGTCGCCTGTCACTTGATTTTCTCTATTCAAAAAAAAAAAAAAAAATTAGGACCTCGCTTAACCGGATTTTCATAACCGGAGTGGAATCGAGAGCGGATCGGGCACGAGGAAATACCATTCCCACTTTGCAAGTGTCGCGCATCACCACCCTTGGTGTCGCTCGCCACTCACATACAGGTAAGTTCCCTCTTTCCCACGTTTATTGAAAACCCTCACCCTCGCACTCTTTTCCCCCTTCCTCCTCGCCGCACTCGACACTTTCGCCATACCCACCCTCACCAAAACCCAAATTACTCAAATCTTCACCGATTTGAGTGATTCCAAAGCCTAACCTCATCAGATTTTCACCCTCTACCTGTTTCTCTCATCGATTTTCCATTTAAACAAGGTACACACTTCGAATCTCCACTTTTTCGATTTCGGTACCTCACGTATGTTTGTTGAAATTACTCTTTGTGGGTTGATGCTGTGCTCGATTTTACCTATGGCGATCCATTTAGGGCAGATTTCGACCACCCCCATGCGCTTTACACGGTTCATTTGGCTAGATTTGAGAAATTCATTCTTCATGCCAACTTTACTTCGAAAAATTTAAGGGTGTGAAATTTTTTTTGGAATTAGGGAGATTTCTGAATGCATGTGTAGCTGGAATCATTGCTGTTGCTCCTTAGGCTTGCTGGAGCAAATCGATTGTGCTATACATATTCGCTGAATTGAGATTCTGTTCTTTTGTTGGTTTGCTCTGTTTCTTCTTTTGCAGATGCCTCCACGCAAGCGACAATGCAGGGACGCCGCCTCCAGTTCACAACCTCCAGTCGAAGTAACCTTCCAACTCGGGGACCACGTCGAAGTTTTGGATGGTGACATGTGGCAACGTGCAACCGTCAGCGCTGTACTCGCACGATCTCGCTACATGGTCAAATTCCTTGACTCCCAGGAGTTGCAGGTGTTCCCGACATCCCATCTTTGCCCTGCTGCACCGCCACAAACCTCCGCCTCACCACCACCATCGCCTCCTGCAATCTCTGATTCACCAGACGAGAGGATTAGGCGCCCTTGGCCTAAACGGGAGAATTTGCGCATTCCAACACGCAGGATCTGGGACGAGCCACCTCGAGCTGTTGCTGAGAGCGTTGAGTGTCTACACAGGCCGATTTCAGATGACTGGGATGATTACGACACTTTCTTCTACAACGCCTGGTTGAATGTGAAGCTACTCCCCACCAGGTTTTTGGACATTCTAGATATGCGGCGTTTGGGTTTAGATTCTGAGCTCCTGCGTTTGTTGACGAAGATTGGATTGGGATCTATGGCTACCAGACCCTACGATCTGTTTCCTGACCTTGTTCGTCAGTTCCTAGCCTCTGTTCGCATCTACTACACCAACGAACATGCTCCGAACGCCCAGGAAGGCACTCTGACCTTCATGATCCGCGGAGTTCGTTACAGGCTTCCTTTTCGCGACCTGTGTGCCATATATGGGTTTCGCAAGGACCTCCCGAGAGTCAGCCTTCCTACTCAGATGTTCGATGTGCAGGATTTCTGGTCCCATTTTGGGAATGGACGCTATGATTCGAAGACTACGTCCCAGACCGACGTGCGCCACCCTGTTCTGCGATGCCTCCTCCGTGTCCTAGGCAACACCATTCAGTGCAAGTCGACTCCGAGTAAGATGCGTCTCTCTGAGTTGGCTCTTCTCTATGTATGCATTTGTGATTTGACAGATAGTGAGCATTACCGGAGTTCCGCGCACGCTACTGACGTCAACATGGGAGCCGTTTTCGCTCATCACTTGGTTTCCTTGCAAGCCAAGCCTTTTTCTGGAGCAGGTACGACGCAGCGGACTGACTCTGTTGGTAGCTTGCTGACCCCTATATTCCAGCATTTTAGGATCAGCACGGAGAACAGCACCATTGTCACGACTCGCCGAGCTATTGATTTGGATCACCTGCGCCACGCCTCTTGGATCAACCACAACCATCAGTGGTCTTTTCGCACTGCAGCTGGCTCCTTCCGGATTCAGCTCCCTGATCTTGCACGCACTGACATAGGCACCGAATGCGCTGCGCTTCGTTTCATGCCGGAGAGGAGAGTCTTGATTACTGTGTCTCGCGGTTCTTCTTCCAGAGCTCGTGCTTCCACTTCCGAGGATGACCAGACACCTCGCTCCGCAGGAACCCCAGTACCTCTCCCAGATCTTCCCACTGAGCCAGAGGTTCCCATGGAGGCTGCTGCTTTCCAGCGGTATGTAATTCAGAGTTTTCAGAGCATCTGGAGTGCCATCGCTACTCTCTCTCGCTGCGGATGTGTTCGCCCTACTAGCCCGCGATCTCGCTCACCCACACCATCTGATGATGCTACTACTAGCGATGAGGACTAGTTCCTTTGTCATTCCGGTTCTGTTTTCGTTTCTTTTGTTTTTCTTATCTTTTCTTTTCGTTTGTTTGAGTCTGTTGTGTCAGCTACACCTGTTGTGCGACTTTGTTGGATTTTTGCTTCTATGGGTTGTATTGTTACTACTAACTTCTCTCTGAGTGATCTGACAGTGCTAACATAGATGATTCTCTATCCTTTTTGGTGGACTCGCGTGTCTCTGATTGCGACGATTGCTCTCTGCACTATGGTGTCGCGCGACACCATCATTGGTATCGCTCGTCACCATCCTTGCACTTTCGACCTCAGCTTATTTTCATCTGAATCTGAGCTGTGTGTTGGTCGACCTAACTGAGTAGTAAGATATTCTAACCCATTGCATTCACCCTTCTGACTTTCTCTTTTGTCACCAACTTCGGATTTGATTACACTGGGGATAGTGTTATTCAAGTCTGGGGGAGGTCGTTGCTGACATTGTGTTTTGTTTTTCTTAGAGTCAGTTGTGTCAAATTGTTTTTGAGTCAAAACCTGTTGGAGATTATGATGCTTTTCCTGGAATTATTGTGTTGACCTTTCATCTAAGTGACCACTGCTGCAGATTCAGTCTAGATCCGACTAATGAAAAATCCAAAGGCTGACCAGTTGACTAGAGGCGCCCATGTTTCCAACAGAATCCACTAACCTGAGCTAAGTTCTGAACTTCACTTTTAACTCGTTGATGTGACTAAAGCCTTAGAGCTTGATTCCTCGTTCGTACTTGATCAATGAAAGCCTGTGTGAAATTTAATGTTGGTGTTTCTCTCCCTGTGACGAGCTAAGAAGAAGAAAAAGAAAGAAACGAAAAGGGCAAAAAGATTGAGATGATTTTCGCTTAGGAGTGAAGGGCTAGGAATGTTTCCAATGATCCCATTATTTCACTTCTAAGTTGGAATGATCACACAAAGGAAGGAAGTGAGGGGTAGGAATGTTTCCCATGACCCCACTATTCGCTGAAAACCTTTGATACAAAGTAAGGGGACAACTCGGGGACTCGATGGCAAACACCATCAGTACTCGCAGCTTTATCTTTATCGAGTATATGCCATAAAAAGGAGAAAAGAAAAAGATGATGAATGTGCGAAAAGAATAAGTCTGGGGGAGAGAAAAAGTACCAAAGTGTGTAAGGCTGATTGGTTTGAGTACAGAATGGGAAAGAATCTAGAAGGTTTTGGGCATTGGAATCATCAGTGAGATCCAGCGATGAGGGTTTATGGATAATGTTGTGGAATTTTGGACTTAATCTGGAAGCTGTGAATGTCTGCGGAGAAGTACATGGTGGTTCGATTTGGAGTGATGAAGCAGTAGTTGAGTTGCCGGGTAATCGGTCAAAAGCGATGTTCCAATGAAAGGTTGAATCTCTGTGTTTTCAAACCTCTTTCTCTTATTTGGTGTTCTGTTTGCTTGAGGGCAAGCAAATGCTAAGTCTGGGGGAGTTGATATATCATGGTTTTTATGGTTTTTAACTATGGTATAGGTCTTATTTATAGAGTCTTTTTAGTGTCTTTCGAGTCTTTTGGAGTCTTTTCAGGTCATAGGTACGTTTGGAGCTTAACTGGAGACTTTGGAGCACTTTGGAGCTTAATCAGGATGAAATTCGTCAAGAATGGATTTTGTGCCTTAGTGTCGCTCGACACCATGGAGAATGACGCTCGACACTTGTCAGAGAAATAAGGAAAAGGCGATTTTTGTTTCCTATTTGAAGAAGGAGTTGGGCCCAAACGTTTTCAAGGAAGCCCAAGACGTGTCTTAGAGATATATATAGGATTTTTATTCCCTTTTTACGATTACCTTAGATTTTTGAGAGAGAGATACTCTGAGTTTTTCGGCTTTCGCGATTTCTGAGCTCGGGGAGACAAGTCTGTACTCTGTTCGTTTAGAGAGAAGATTTCGAACCCCTTTATCTATTTCGATTTAATCCATTGCTTTCTATTCATCATGTTTGTTGTTTCAATAATCATGTCTGAGTAGATCACCTGTTAGGTTTAGGGTTAATTAGGGTTTTCTTTGAATGTTTGATTAACTTGCTAGCTAGGGTTCATATCTGTTAGTTCTTCATCTTAAGTTGTTCTTAAAGCTAATTCTGGATTGATCACCTAGAACTTAGACCTTAGGTTGCTTAATTGACACGGAAGTGTAATTGAATAACTGGAAAGAACCTGAGTTGAGCAAAGTAACTATTCGCAAAGGAATTTGGTTTAGATGCTTTGTGGACATATCGAACTTGTGCATTAAGGCTGGTTTAAATCTGTAAGATTTGCAAAGGAATTTGGAATTCTAGGATTTTAACTTAGATAATTCTCACAACGGAAGTTGGTTAATTATAGTTCTGTGTTTCGAGTTCAAGAACCGTGCTTAATATCTGAACCCTGACTTGTTAAGTTGATCCGCATTCATTGATCTCCTGAAAATCACCCTAGACCTATCCTTCATCACATCGAATTTACAACTGTTTTCATTGCTGTTCTATTTACTTCTGTCGCATTACTAATTGTTTCGCATACTTCTACTTAGCGTGACTACAACTACACAAGGTTTATTGAGTGATCTCTAGTCTCTGTGGTTCGACCCCTAGATACTACAACTGCACATCTGTGCTCTTGCAGAGTAGCTTAGAGATTAAACTTTGAGCAGATCAGGAGCTTGTCTTAACATGATGTCCAAGGCAATTGCTTTGAGACTTGGTATTAAACACCTGCGCAGGACAAGAGCAAAGATTAGTCTAGCTGATGATTCCAATGCAACACCTCAAGGAATAACTCATGAAATTCTTTTGAGAATAGGAGATTACATCGTGCCTGTCGACTTCTACATTGTCGAAACGAGAGACGCAACATATCCAGTGATTCTTGGATGGTCTTTTCTAGCAACTTCCGGAGCTATAATGGACTGGCCAAACCGGAGGATTTCATTTGTTAATATCGACAAAGATGTCTTCACAGAAGCTGTCCCATACAACAGAAAAGCAGGAAAACGTTCTGCAACAGAAGAATTTGAAGAAGAGCTTTGGAGTGACGAAGAACCTTCTAGGCAAAGCAAGGAGATGTCGAAAAGGACTTGTCTCAAGACAAGGTCTTCTTCATTGGACTAAGCCACGTCCAACACCAAAAGTCGAGCTAAACGACTTAAAACAGAAACGTTTAATGGGAGGCAACCGATTTAGGTATTGTTTTCTTTAGGATTTTTCTTTCTTTTTCTATTGATCTTTTTCTTTTTCTTAGTTTCAGGTGTTTCTTATAAAACAAAAAAGCCAAAAAAATCAAAAAATCCGAAAAAACCAAAAAGAAGGATGGTCACTGACTGCTCGGCCCAGCAGGAACCAAGGAGAAGCAAGAACGGGCCGCGATATAAGCCTCCGCGGTCGCAGATGCTCTGACCGCGGGAAACACATGTTCGACCGCGGCCGCGGAAAGACGTGGCCGAGCACCGGTTTGCCGCGGTCGCGTGGCTTCTGACTGCGGCAAATGGTCGTTGAGATCAAACCCGACCCCAAACCACCCACTTCACCTCATTTCACCTCACCAATCCCCACTCCACCTCATTCATCACCCTCCACCACCTTCATCCCCACCTTTCACCTTCCCAAACCTCTTCGAATGAATCCGGTTCATCTCCACCAGCATCCCGGATCCAGGTAATTTCTCTTTGGCCTTACCAATTCGATTATCTATGCATTTTTCTCATCCAATCTCGACTTGTTTCACACTGAGGACAGTGTGAATTAAGTCTGGGGGAGGATTTCATCCCTCTCTAACCACGTTTCTCTCATGAGTCTTGCATTATCTACACATTTTGCATTTTCCTTAAAGTTTTTCAAAATTGGTTTTCAAAACAAAATACGTTTTAAAGGGAATGGTGAACATGAATCAATGATAGTTGACTGTGTGCTTTTAGACTGTTCCTAGTGACATGCTCATTCATGATTTATGACTAGACTAGGCGGTAGCTAAGCACATTTGAAACGAAGTACCCCAGAGGAATTTGAATGATTTCGATTTAGATGAAGGAATACACTAGTTCTGTTTTATTTGGACCTAACTTGGACTTAATTTCCTCATTGATACATTAGACCAGGGAAACGAATCATATATTCAAGACTCCTTTATCCTTTTACCACTCTATGTTGATCCTGAATGGCTAGTTCATCTTTAGCTAGTTCCCCACCTTAACCAATCCTCTTTCAAACCACATGCACTCTTGTTTTCTATTGTCTTATATGCAGATAAGTGCCAAAACGTTGGAGAGAAAGAGGAACGACGCAGTTTTCAGTCACCAAGGACAGAGACCTGTGATTTGCCGGAAAAGTTCCCGGAAGGACTCAACACAAGAGGAAGCTCAGTTTGCGTTAGAAAAATCTCAAATTTTGGTACAATCTCGTCCTCTAGTCTATCTCTCTTTAAAAGGTATTTCCTTTCGTTCAAAAAAAAATCCGAAAATAAGAAAAGAATGAAAATAAAAGCCTTAGAGAGTCTAGAGAGGTCGAATTTTAAGTCCAAAGGCAACTGGAGTTCGATTTTATGGAGTTTTGGAGATCATTTTCTGATTCCCGGAAAGAATCTAAGTCTGGGGGAATATCTGTTCACAACAAAGGAGGAAGGATTATGCAACATTTGGCAAGAAGAAGTGACTGAAAATTGCGGTCATCAACAGGTCCTTATCACTCTTGCGGTTTTGCATATTATCTTGCATCCTCCAGATTCATCAGGTAACCTAAAACACTTTAACTCCACCACTTAAACAGCCCTTTTAATGCCAAACGCTGTCTACCCTAGATGATGTCTTTAATGAGAACTCACTATTGAACTTAATGAATGTAGAGAGCTAGTTGACTGTAATCAAGATTTAGATTGTTTAAGTTTTGCATGACGGAAAATGTGGACTAGTATCTTTTGTGTATTGGTGAGAATTTTCTAGACTAAGTTGTGGATTGATGCACTATCTTTGGTCCTAGTTTAGGAGTTCATGTCTCTGAGATTTGTGCATTCCCTATTTTTTGTTTTCACTTAACCACTTTAGACTTTTGCTTTGTTTGAGGACAAACAAAGGTTTAAGTCTGAGGGAGTTGATAACACCATATTTTGACCACTTTTATGGATCATTTTGAAATACTTTTTTTATGTCTTTAATTGCTTTTAAGTACTTTATTACGTTTTTCTAGTATTTGTAGGTCCAACACTCTTTTCAAGAAACTTAGGGAAAAACTTAACAAAATGGATAGAAGACCAGATTTCAGCTCAGAGTCAAACCGTCAGAAGTTCACCCCCGATTGAAGGCCTTCTCACCGTCTGATCCAGCTAAAATTTGGAGATCTTGAAGATGGAAGTACAAGCTTTCCAGCACACTTTACAGCTTGGCAATCCAACGGTTCAGTCAAAAGATACGCGAAGAGCAAGATGTCCCATAAACCAGCCGGCAAACGTTTCTACCCGCGGCCAACAGGCCATTCCCCGCGGTCACAACCACCGCGACCGCGGCCAGCCACCCATTCCCCGCGGTCACAACCGACCGCGGCCAGCTAACTCCGACTCTGAAGGCCCATTTCTGAAGCCCATATCATTTTACCTGCCTTGATTCCGGAACCCTAGCCCTAGAGATGTCTTGAGCACTATAAATACATGTTTTAGGAACCCTAATTCGTATCACCTCATATGCTCTTATTATTTTAGAATACTTTTTAAGTTTTAGGTTTTAAGGAGAGAGAGATTTGTCTCTTGAACCCTTGTTCTTTCTTTTTCAATTTCGGTTTCTATTCTACTTTTTAATACTATGTTTTTGATTTCGTTTATCATGTCTGAGTAGTTTTATTGTTGGGATTAAGGGATTTTCGATAGGGATATATATGTTCGGTGAGGATTCCATTGGCTATTGAGGCGAATCTTAGAACTTTTTCTTCTGAATTTGTTTTTACTGCATGAGAGTAGCGTCATGAACTACAATCTGATCCAGATGCTTGGTGACACGAAAGTGTTCATCCGGTGTCAGATCTAGTTTGGGAGAGCAAAACAAACATAGGAGTGGAAACCTACTGGTCAGGGTTGAGAGAGATAATTATCTATGATAACGACAGTGGCGTATTCATACGTCCGTGACTCCAGTTCGAAAAGATTAAGCTAAGATCTTATCAAATTTACTCTCTAGCAATGATTTGAATCGTTCGTACCCCTGAGAAAACTTCCCTGAACCCCAGTGCCTCTTTTCTTATAGATTTACACCGATTTTCATTCAAGCTTTAATCTAGTTTCTTTACTCTTTTCAATCGATTTTCACTTAGCAATTAGGTTTAGCCGTTTTTCTTGTTTTTATCCTTTTTCGTTAAGTTTAATTATTAGGTCATTTTAATTCCCGTAGTTTCTCTTTAAAATTTGTTTTTACGTTTTAAACACACCACCAAAACCCTCACAAAACTCGCCTGGTTCTAGACTTCCTTACTTTATATTTCTTTCGAAGGCTTTTGCAGGAAAGATCCTCCTTCCCTGTGGATTCGATCCCTAAGTACTACAATCGATCAGCTGTGCACTTGCGGCTATTGATTTCATTTAGGGTAAAACTTGACATCCTCACGACACACCGCATCATCATTACACCAACTTTAGATTACAACGACAAATTTATATTGAGATTAAAATCATAGATTTTACAACTAATTTTTATACAAATATAAAAGTGTACCTTTTGTCCACAAGAAGACTTTGTATGACAATATTAAATTTACAAATTACAAATTGCTGGTTTAAAAGAAAACCAAACTCTGATTCCTAATAGAGCAACTAAAAAATAAAAATAGAGCAACGTTTCTCTAATCAATTCTTCAAAACCAATAAAAATGTCAATCTAAATGAATACTTCTGCGTCATATGCTTCAAATCTTACTCCATTTTATCCATATTTTTTTTCTTCAAAATCAAGCAATTTTTCCGATTCATATTCACGAATTGTGGCTTATAATATTTACTAAATCAATAAGAGTCTAGAATTTCTAACTACAAAAAAGAGTGTTTTACATCACTTATTTTTTATATTTACATCAGTTTTAAGTGATGTAAAAGAATTTTGCATCATTTAAATAAGTGATTCTGAAAGTGGTGATGCAAATAGTTTGCATCAGTTATAGAAAATTTTACATCGATTTTTAGAATCGAGGTTACTATGTATCATTTGCAAGAAAATGATGTTAATACTTACATCAGTTAATTTAATCGATGCCAATATTTGTTACGGTTATAATAACTGATGTCAAATGATACATCATTTGATAATAATTGATGCTAACAACTATATCACTTATAAGTTATAACAAATAATGTCAATATTTATATCATTTGTGTGTAATTGATGTTAATATTTGTTACGGTTAACATAAATGATGTCAAATGATATCTCGTTTGTTAATAAATGATACTAATAATTGTCTCACTTATAAAAAATGATGTCACTATTTATATCATTTATGTATAATTGATGTGAAAATTAGCATCAGTTACCAGAAATGATCGTAATAGTTATATCACATATAACAATCGATGCATAAGCATCTTGTGGTTTGCATCATTTTATAGAAAAATGACGTTAATCTAATTTCCACCTTTCTAATTTCCGTTGGTATCATCTCCCATTTCCTGATAAAAAACGGGGTTTTTGCTAAAAATAACTCAAAACTTGACTTTGAATACAAAAGTAAACCCCTGAAAAAACATTTGGCAGAAATAACCTAAAGGGGTAGTGAAAAGACCATTTAATCCTCTATGAGTAAACAAAAAACGGAAGTCATAATTACCGTTTACACCCTAACGAAGTCTACTAAAGGGAAAAAGAAGTCTAATAGTAGACTTCATTTTATCGAAATGAAGTTTACTAAGTAACTAAATCTGTAAATTTAATTTTAAATTTTTAAAAAAATTATTTTGGTATCAAATTTACATTCATAAATTCCGTAATCGTAACCCAAATGTACATAAATTATTTTTTGATATTGCTAAACGGAAATGTATGTTTTTAAACTAAGTAGAAGTAAATTTATAATTTAGGTTTTAAAAGTTATAGACTTCTATATTGAAGTCTACTAAACCGAATAAAATAACCTAACCGAAATTTTAACCGAACTTAAACCAGGAATAACTTCCCTTAACCAAGAAAAATTGCCTGTAACCGGGTAAATTTACCTAGACCCGTAAAATTAGTAACCCTAACCGAAAAAAACTTACCCGAACCGTACAGAATTACCAGACTATATATACGAATTTTACAGATCCCGTTAAAAAAAAAATCGTCGAAAGTTCGTGTAAAAAAAAAAAGTCGAAGGCGATTTCTGTTTCTCTGCTCCGGCGCCGCCGACATACAGAACCGCCGCCGATAAACTCGTTCAGGCAAGTTTTCTTTCTCCAACCACACCCCCATGCTTCCCTACTCCTCCGTATTCATCACCTTTCCGTTTTCGTAACCACCAGTTTCCAGATCTGAAATTAGGGTTTTTTTTTTTGCAGATCTGCTTTCGCTGTTGGAGGTTAATGTCATTTCCTGCCTCAAAACGGTTAGTAGATATTGTTCCGAAGTTATATACTTAGCAATTCTTATATTTCTTCTGTCTTCCTGTAATTTTGTCCGTCGGGTTTGAGTTAGATCTGTCTGTCGGGTTTTTTTTCCCAGATCTGGTTGAATTTTCTCGACGCCAGCTTCATCTAATAACGGCGGTAAACACTATAAACTTTGTAGATTCCATTTGGATGATTTGTTTTAGTAGACTTCATATACAGTATTTATCATGTATTGATTGCTTCGGTTGGGTTCAGTAGACTGCATATGCAGTATTTATGATGTTTTGATTGCTTCATGTGGATTCCGTTGACTTAATATACTGTTTTTTTATGTTAAAATTGCTTCGGTTGGCTTCAGTAGACTTCTCGACTCGGATTGTACTTAGAATGTGAAAGTAGACTTCATTATGTGAAAGTAGACTTCATTATGTGAAAGTAGACTTCATTATGTGAAAGTAGACTTCATTTTGAAAAAGTAGACTTCATTTTGAAAAAGTAAACTTCGTTTTGAAAAAGTAGACTTCATTTTGAAAAAGTAGACTTCAGTTTGAAAATGTAGACTTCATTTTGAAAATGTAGACTTCATTCGTGTACAGTTTCAAACCGTACTAGTTTTTCTCATTAAAGCTTTGTTACCGTTGATGCAGAAATCTGTGTTAGATAATGGTGGCCTCTGAATTCCCTAGAAGACTGTACACCAAAGGGTTTGAGCCAGCCCCGGATAAAAGCATCGGCTATTATTCTGATGATTATAGGCTGGTACCTGCACTAAAGTCAGCTCTACAAGAGGATGAATGGGAAGAGATTTACGAGTCACCGTTGGGTGTCTTTTTAAAGTTCCACGACTTGGATTTTGGTTGGGCTTCTAGGCTGGTGCACCACATGCTGACCTTTCAGATAGTTTGCAAGCAGAGGTACGAGATATGGAGCCTGATTGGTACCAATCCAGTTCGGTTTTCATTGCATGAGTTTGAGGAGATCACCGGACTCAACTGCGGGTACGTGGATGACTTGGCTTTAACTGATCTTACGCTTTCCGATGACACGCGTGCATTTTGGGAGCTAATGGGGGTCGATGCCGAGTCGGGCCCAAGCACTATCGAAATTATTGAAGCCTGTTCCAACTGCTCATCATGGTCTCAGGATGATAGGCTGCGGTTGGGTTATCTTGGGATCTACGCTGGTTTCATAGTGGCAACGAGACCTGGCTTATCCACAAATGTTAACCATGCCAGACTAGTGATGGATCTCGAAGGTTTTAAGGAGTCCATGGGAAAGAATTGCTTTTCAGCATTTGATCAAGTCTGTTAAGGAGAAAGATCTCAGCAAAAACATTCATATAGAAGGATTTGTGCAAGCTCTTCAAGTGTGGGTGTACTATGCTCTGCCGGATTTTGCTGCTGAATTTGGCGAACCATTGCCAAATGATATTCAACCTCTTCCGCTGGCTTACAAAGGATCAAGAGGACGAAAGAACGTCAAAGCCAACATGCTAAAACAGGTATTGTATTAGTGTAGTAGACTTCTATGTAGTAATGAATTTTCAAAGTAGACTTCAGAAGTAGACTTCATGTGTTGACTTCAAGAGTAGACTTCTATGGTAGACTTCAGGAGTAGACTTCAGGAGTAGACTTCATAAGTAGTTTTTCGAGGCTTCATATGGCTAGTAATTCATTTACTTATTGTGTTTTTCTAGGCTCGCATACAGTGCTGCGTGGCTAAGGACTTGGCGGATATGTTTCCCGTGTGAGATGATGACGAACAGGATCCAGATATTGTCAAGATTGTCAATGCAATCCATGACCCCCATTTCAAGTTCTCAAAAAATCATTGGCCTTTGGAAGGTGTTTTGGGTGCACACATCGTCAAGGCAGAAGCCAGAAAGAGGAGCCTTCCCTCAGATGAATCAAGTCGCAAGAGACCCTACACAGCATCTGCCTCTGCCGCCTCATTCGTTGGTGATGAAGGGGTCGGAGTTGTCGCTACTATGAAAGCACACTTCAACCAATGCTTCAAAAGCTTTTCAACCAAGATGCTGAATGGTCTTGGTAGCTGTGAAAAGCAGATCAAACTTCTCACCGTGAAGGTTGAATCTGTAGAGCGCGCGGTAGAGGAGTTGACTACAGGGTCGGCGAAGCACACTGAGGAAGAGGTTAAAGACAATGTAGAACCAACCCAGCAGCAGGGCGGCACTGGATCCAAGAAGCATGAAGGGGTTAGTACCAAAAACCCTCCGCCTATACGAAAACATTACATGCGAACAAGATCACACAAAGTTAGGAACAGTTAATACTAATGTCGTTTGAATTCGAACATGTTTACTACTGTTATGTACCATGTGAGATTATTTATTTATGTTTTAAAAACTAGTTGTTTACAATTTTCATACTATGATGAAACATGTTACTAAATTATAGCATTGGTGTAGTCATTTGTATATTCATGCCTGTTTGTTACAATAAACTGCAGAGTAATTCAGATAAAGATGATGCTCCGATGAAAGATAATGTCAACGTTGGTGCGTGTGAGAGTGTTAACGACCCCGGGGATGCAAAAGGAAAGAAGGCTTCCATGAAGGAAGAAGAGGCCCCAGAGCCTAGTTTTTGTGAAATTGACCCGAAGATGTGTGATGTTGACTTCGACGCGGTTGCACTAGCCAAAAATGCCAAAGCCAGAGCAGCGGCTCAGTTAGTTGCTCGAGCAACGAGTGCCAGATACCGACAGCTGGCTGCGACACAGAAGAGTCCGTTCTTAGGAAACAGCACCGCAAAGTCCATCATTCCATCGTCTGCATCTCACTCCGGGCGTGTCCGTGGATATGATCTTTTCGATCAAACCGGTGTCAAGGCGAAGCAAACCACTCTAATGAACTTTCTGAAATCAAACCCGTAAGTAGACTTCTATACGTATGTAAGTAGACTTCCTCGTAGTATTATTTCCTGTCTCACTTTTTCACTTATACAGTGCCTGGCCAAGACGCCCAAAAAACTCTTCGATCGACTGGTATTACATTCTCCGGACACCGACGAAATGGCTAGCTGATACGGTTAGTGTTTTACTTTCTTATATTAGACTTCATGTTTAGACTTAATACGTAGACCTATTATGTAGACTTATATAGTAGACTTCGTTTGCAGACATTAGACTTCGTTTGCACACTTCACTCATGTCTTATTTTCATTAATGTGCAGCACATGAAAGCTTACATTAACGTACTCAGGCTGCGATTATCCAAGCATCCGGAGTGGTTTGTATCCGACCGGATTTGCTTCCTCAACTCCATGTTTGCTACTGTTTGGAGGCGGGAATACAATGACTTCAAAAACTCTGAGCCGAATGCAGATGGGTCTGGCAAACTTCTACCGCCTGGAGCGTATTTGTACTAAACTGGCGAATTACCTATCTACTGCCAGACTAAGAAGACGTGGGCATATGATGTCGACTATTTGTACTCCATGTTGCACATCAGGGAGGACCATTGGGTAGCTATATGGGTTTCATTTGTGACGAAACATATCACGATATAGGATAGTCATGCGGGAACCAAACATGCATCTGACACCCAAATTGACGAAGCTGTGGAGCCTCTTGCTGTTATGTTACCCTACCTTCTTCAGACCTGTGCACCTGACGATGACAAGTGGAGATTCCCCTACACGCCGTTCACCCATTCACGAGTACCAGGTACGGAGATACCTCAAAACATTCAGAGCGGTGATTGCGGAGTGTACTGCCTCAAGTACATCAAGTGTCATGCTTTGGATTTGCCATTTCTCCGGAACTCTGTGATAAAAACATTCGAAAAATCAGGGAGAAAATGGCTGCAGAGATATTTGACGAAATAGTTGCTAGGGGCCATGATAAGCTAGATACAACCGGGCTGGATGTCTATGATAGGAAAGCTTAGTGTTTCCGTTTTTAAAACTAACTTTGATTTTTATGGCAACTTTTGGGCTACTTGCCTAAATTACCTTCAAAGTGATTGGAGGTCATTTTAGCAATTGGTAGATGATAGGTGTGGAAGTTTTTTGGCCACCTATCTTATAATTAAATTGCCAAATATGTTGTATTTTCGTTTAGGATATTGTACTTAAACTGAAGTCTACGACTGAAGTCTTCGACTGAAGTCTACTAAGTTGTAATTGTATTTGTACTGAAGTCTATTAAGTCATTAACATGTTAGTATTTATAATTTTCGAATTAACATAAGCAATTGGTAATGATAGGTGTGGAAGTTTTTTGGCCACCAATCTTATAATTAAATTGCCAAATATGTTGTATTTTCGTTTAGGATATTGTACTTAAACTGAAGTCTACGATTGAAGTCTTCGACTGAAGTCTACTAAGTTGTAATTTTTTATTTATAATTGGAAAAAGTGTATACAGAAAAAGTGTATCGAAATGAAAATACAACAGAGTACACTTCTATTGTAGACTTCATTTTATCGAAATGAAGTCTACTAAGTAATTAAATCTGTAAATTTATTATTTAGGTAGGAGTAAATTTATTATTTAGGTTTTAAAAGTTGTAGACTTCTATATTGAAGTCTACTAAACCGAATAAAATAACCTAACCGAAATTTTAACCGAAATTAAACCGGGAATAACCGATAGTGTACACGGAAAAAGTTTATTTAAAATCAGTAATTTATTTCTACAAACAAAGTCTACAAACGAAATCTACTAAAGAAGTCTACTATAGTCATGTAAACATATAAGTAAACAAAAAAAACATAAAACATGGAGTCAACTAATTTCAACACAGCCATTCATTTGCAAATCCAAGAATTGTTTTTCAGAATATGGCACATTCCAACTTCCAGAAGCAAGGACTGCAGAGTTTGTCACCATATGAGTCGAGGAGGCTTTCATCATCCATCCAGTGCTGGTTTGGCAGATTCATACAAGCACAACTCCTTGATTGTGCCTTATAAAAAACATGGAAGACCGGTTCGTGAAATGCGTCAGGCTTCTTATAAGTGGTCGGACACCTATTTATGTGCTGCATAGTCTTTCTCATCTTCGTTGCCTCTGCCGGAACTATACCACGAATGTGGTTAAATACATCATGGCTACCATCCATGGTTAAAGAGAACATAACCATGGAGTAAGTAGCCATGAGGCATCCTCCATTTGATGACACCTTTATTAAGTCAAATCCTTATTAGATGAGTTTAGCTCAACTTACACAATTCGATAGGGTATGACCAAGTTGCTTGCATTGGGAGCAGCTGTATACTTTGTGCAGCTTCTTTGGCTTCTTGCTTTTCCTCCTAGCAATTTCTAGCCATGATTGCCACCGAGACTTCTTCCGTCTGCCTGGTGCGCGGCGAATGTCTGGTGGCAGACATATTGATGTTAGGCCTCCTTGGACCTCTGAAATTTGGGGATATATGTTGGCAGAGTATGCGGCAAACAAGTAGTTTTTTGAGTAAGTCGGACATACAAGGGAATCCACAGCTATCCCACCGGCTAATGCAGCTGCAATAGCATGTGAACATGGGATCTTCTCGATATAAAACACACCACATTCACACATTCCATGTTCCAAATCAACAATACAATTCCTGGTTCCTCCTTTCACATAATATCTCCAAGTGTCAATTCGGTCCACCTCCATTGCATCTGCATAATGTCCACGAATCGCCAGCAAATACTCCACTCCCCGAGTATTATGTGTTGTGAGACTCAAAGCATCCTCTCTGTGTTTTAAAACCACCGACCGAGCTTCTCTCGTATGAAATCCAAGAGGAATGAAATGGGATAGCCACAGGCCTTTTTAAGTGCAGCATTTATAGACTCTGCAACTTTGCTAGTCTTAATATTGTATCTGTCTCCAACAAAATGAACTCGGGACCAAAGAGAGACATCGGCTTCTTCCAAATAGTCAGCAAGGTTAGGCTTGATCTGTCTCAGCTCCGCCATGTACCGGTTGTAGTCATAGAGGTTGTAAGCATAAGCCACACGTTTAACCAAGTACAGCAACTGCTTCCCCCTAAACTTTGTTACTATGTTATGTTGTAGATGGTAGTAGCATATCCCTCGTTTTGCCCATGGGAAAATAGTTAGACAAGCTTTCTTAATAGAAATATGTCTGTCAGAAACAATCACCAAATGATAACCATCTGAGACACATTCACGCAGTTTAGAAAAAAACCAATCCCATGAAGCATCATCTTCACCATCAACAATTCCAAAGGCGAAAGGAAAAATCTGAAAGTTTCCATCTTGTGCGGTGGCAACCAACAAAGTATCCTCGTATTTCCCTGTTAGATGACATCCATCAACCACAATAACTCTTCTCATGTACTGAAAACCAGCAATCGATGCTCCAAATGCGAGAAATAGATATTTGAATTTGTTATTCGAATCTACATGAAGAGCTGATACAGTTCCCGGATTGGCTTTGTTCACTGAATGTAGGTAAGCTGGGAGACTCGCATATCCATCTTCAGCTGTTCCCCTGACAAATTGTTGGGCATATATCAAAGATCTGTAAGAGGTAGTGTAATCCATCTTGATCCTAAACATATGCTTCATTGAAACCCTGACATGTTCTGGTGTAAGTCCATTAATGATGCCCAAATGGCTTATAAACATCTTGCCAATATACTTAGGAGTAGACTTCCCACGGTGAGCCATTCGATGGGCTATTGAACATGTGTGGTCTTTCACATATTTTGTCACCCAAAAATTGGATGCATCATTCTTCACGCTCGCTCTAACCATCCATGCACATCCTTCCACTCGACATTTAGCCACAAACAGGGTCTTGGTAGACTTCTGTGTTTTAAAAGCAAATTTTAACATTATGGCAGTCAGTCTAACCTCTGATTACAGCTTCTCTTTTGTAGGGAAACTTGCCCTAACATATATATTATCAGACCATGACATGGGCATGCTCCCTGTTTCACCATATCGGTTTCTGACCTTTTCAATACAGACTTCATCTTCATCATCATCTTCATCTTTCACTTTACCGTAGACACTGTAATCTTCTCCATCAGAGTAAGCTGCATCGTCGACATCTTCTCCATCCTCGTTCACATCAGAACTGTCTGCCTCATCATCGGTAGAATATTCTGAATTTTCCTCAAACTCCTCACCTAAATCTTCATCTAATCCTTCCTGGTTCTCCTCAGTATCCATCTCTACTCGACTGGACACACAAAGACGTAACATATGCACTCTGCTTAACGCAATCAAGCTTGAAACTTGTCTATCATTGGTGACATGCATTGGAGGTGTATCTGGAGCCATAGTTTGCAACATTGAGACTGGTAGTGCGTAGGTTAACTCGATGATCTCAGTCTTTTTTCCCAAGTTATAATCATCTCGCGCCATTTCAGTAAGCTGCCCCAAGGTGCAACCATCGTTCAAAAACCGCATTCTTCCACCTTTGCCCATGTCAACAACAAAATGCCATGAATTCTCCTCAATCTTCCACTCACCGTACACAACTGGAATTTGAGCCATTCTCTGAAAAAATAACCATACAAACCATATTAGCAAACACTGCATAGAGACTTTTTGTATCAAGAGTAGACTTCACGACGAAGTCTACTTTGATAAGCTAAGTACCTTAAAAACTGAAACTTCTGATTCAACAATAAATATCCAGTGAAACGAAATAAAATTCACTAGGTAGTTCAATCACTTACTAAGAAACAATTCTAAACCAAAAAAATTGAAAAATATTTTATAAATTTGCTTAAAACGCGTTTTTACAAAAACGTCAAAAAGTAGACTTCTAAAGCAGACTTCGAATGTAGACTGGAGGAGAAGTCTACTTTTATAAGCTAAGTACTTTAAAAATCGAAACTTCTGATTCAACAATAAATATCCACTGAAATGAGATAAAATTCACTGGGTAGTTCAATCACTTACTAAGAAACAATTCTAAACAAAAAAAAAATTGAAAAATATTTTATAAATTTGCTTAAAACGCGTTTTTACAAAAACGTCAAAAAGTAGACTTCTAAATCAGACTTCAAATGTAGACTGGAGGAGAAGTCTACTTTTTCATTGAGAAGTCTACTAATGAAGTCTACTAAAAAATGTCATTTTTGCAATTGACCAATCTGTTGACTTTTTCTCCAGTAGACTTCAGGAGTAGACTTCAGTAAAAAAAGGTTACTTTAGCATTTGACCGATGCATTGACTAACATAGTAGACTTCTATTGTAGACTTCATGTAATAGTAGACTTCTCTAACAGTCTACTTTTGAAGTCTACTTTTTAAATAGAAGTCTACGGAACAAAATAGGTTATTTTTGCAATTGAATTTTTTTAGTAGACTTCACAATGAAGTCTACTCAAAAAAGGATTCATTCTAAGTTTGACCGAACACCATAAGTAGACTTCACAAAAAAATCTACAAAATGTAGACTTCTTTGTGAAGTCTACTGAAGTTTTTTGGAATTTTTTAATTTTTTTTTATTTTTGAAAAACAGAAGTCAAACACTAAAATGACCTATACGTTTTTGGTCAAACTACAAAAGTAACTCGAAAGTAGACTTCATATGCAGCCGTAAACAATAGACTTCATAAGAAAGTCTAAATCCAAAAGTCAAAATACGGTCAACTACAAAAATAACCTCTTTTCTTTCGTAGACTTCTAAAGCCTTCAAATGAAGTCTACTATGCTTTTTTTGTTATCAATGGATATCGAGTAGACTTCTCGTGAGGTTTAATGAAGTCTACTTTTTAAAAGTCAATTGCAAAAATAACCTTATGTTGAATCATAGACTTCAGTATAGTTCACGAGAAGTCTACTTTTGCGATATAAAAACTGAAATGTGGAGAAATTAAAGTGCGAGGATTACCTTTAACAAAATTGAGCTCGCCTAAGTTTCTCTTATCCACCCAGAACTCAGAATTTCACCGAAATTAAACAACCCAGGTGTCGAGTAACCAGAATTCACCAAAAAAGCATGGCGCAAACCATTGTAACTTTGTCCAGATGTTTTGGAGTAGAAATTATGAAAGAATGAGCAAGGTTATGAGTGAATGAGCTCAGATATTTGTTTTATTACAGCTTTAAAATTGGTTGAGAAGCATTTATTCCATTTTATGGTTGTTCATGGTGGTTGAAGAAATTGAAAACGATGGCATTCTTGTAATTAAAAGGTTTTTACAAGGTCCAAGAAGACTTTAGCCAAATTAAAGAAAATCGAAATAATAGATGTATAATGGCATTTTCGTTAATAATTTAAGTGGGACGGATAAAATTGTGAGAAAATGACAAAAGTTGGAGAGAGAAAAAAAAGAGGTTAGTTTGGTGTTTGACTTTGAAATATGGGTTAAATATGAAACTCTCCCTAAAAAAAGACAACAAAATAAGACTAATTAGAATATCATCTGAAATTTAAAACCTATAAAATTAATAAATAAAATTACATTCACCTGAGAGTTAGTAGGATATGGACAGTGAGACAATGCTCCTTCTTACAGAGTTCAGTTACGACTTAGACAGGTATGGTTCATACAAGCTTCTTGAAGCTCCTTCTTACAGTTATGTCTTTTAACAGTATGGTTCATATAAGCTTCTTGAAGCTCCTTGCGTTGTTTAGTAATAAGCTTCTTCTCTAGTATGGTTCACTATTCAAGATCGAGATTGGTACTGGAGGGCTTATTTACCTCAAGGTGAAGACAGAGATCATCCAGCTTGTAATCCCTTTGGCCCTCGAGGTCAAAGCCTTGACGGACTCAACTTTCCTGAGAGTCTTGTCGTTGTCGATTGTCAATGCAAGGCAACTCCTATTCTTCTGACTCCATAGCAACAACAAGGCCTGCTCTTGTTAATTCTGTTCTTTAAAACCTTTGTTTATATAAATGTCTAGCTATTATTCACACTGTTTCTATTCATGTACTAGCCATAAGATACGGCAAAAGATGTGACTTTGAAACAAAAATTGTACTTTTTTGTCAAAAATTTGTTGTACCTTTACTAATTAATATCTTAATCACCGCGAGTTGCATATGGTGTTGAAGTTTCGTTGATTATATTAAAACGATGTTCATGGTGCGCTTACCTCAACTTCCACTAGCTTTTTAAAAATACAAAAAGTAATAGAAAAGCATCTCCTAAAACAAAATAATAAACTCAGATTTATAAAGCATTGCCAAACACAGATTAATAAACTCAGATTTATAAAACTATCAGATTCCTTGCTTCCTCTGTCCTCGGATTTGCACATCTCTGCAATGTCAATTTTTGTGAATTCTGTGTTTACAGAATTAGATGACCAACTTGTTCTCTCTTTTGCATTGGATCACCAGCAAGCAAGGAAAGCAGCAGAGCAAACACGTCAAGTTGTGAAAGTGGAAGAGAGAATCAACAGAGTGGTGATGGGTGCAAACAAAGCTGTGAAGATATTAAGAACATTTAGAGAATATAAACGAATAAGAGGAAGGACTTTCTACGTAATCCAGTTTGAAAAAACTGCATAACATATAATTTCATAAGATTGAAAAATATAAATCAGCAACTACACTCACCATCAAATTATTATGAAGGATCTAGATCACCCATATCATATATGTCTCTAGGCTGAAAATGTACTGCAATATCCCACTCCGACTCAAAAGGATCTTTTACATAATACACCATTTTAGCCTGAGAAGCCAATATATATGGCTCATTCTCCTCATCATCTCCAGTATGTAACAAGCGTGAAAAATTAAGCAACCTATGACCATATGTGTTAGTTTTATATCCTCGTTCAGATCGAGTATCAGCCCACTTGCATTTGAATAATATAACTTTGAAAACCTCATAGTAGTTTAACTCCATAACCTCAACCAATTTTCCATAGTAAGCTACACCTCCAGCTCTTGGGTTAAGATCACGAGAACACGCATAACTCATAGTCTCAGCAGCCACATAAACATCACTATTTTGTGTTTTCAGGTCAGCCTCTCTTTCGGTTGTCCGGAACTTAAATTCATTGAAGCTGTATACTTCACAACCTTCTCAGACAGACCTAGAGCTAAGCATCGTAAATCATCATTTATACCATCTAACTCATTTTTCTACTTTCTCCTTGATCCATTTCGCAAAATAAAGATGCATTTCTCTGTCAATGTCAATCGCACAATTCCTCCTGTTCTGACGACCATATTTCTTCGACAACTCATTTTTGAACTTCCTATAAAGAAAATTACATGAATTATTTTTATTAAAATATATCAATAAAAGAAAAAATGTTTGTTCTTTGATGAAAAAGACTTAGACCATCTGTATCGGCGGTTTTAAGGATGAGGTTCATGAGTTTTTTGATTAAAAATAAATGAATAAAGCCCAATATTCATGAAACCAGGTCTTAATTTAGAGTTTTTAGAGACAGTTTTAAGAGGGGTTCATGCATGATGTGTCCAAATTTGATTGGTTGGGCTTGGGGGAAAAAAATTTTCTCCACCTTTTCTCTTTTTCTCTCTCTTTCTCTCTCTTCTTTCTTCTCTTCTTCGACTTTTTCTCTTTTTCTATTTTTCTCTTTCTTCTCAAAATTTTAATAATAAAAAATTTCAGGTGAACCTCTCATGGGGTTCACCATTACTGATGCTCTTTCCCTCGTAAGGGATCAAGTAGATGACAGTTGACTAAAATATGTCGATGTGCTTGATACCTCTCTACATAACTAAGTGTATGAACGTGACCTGCACCAACAGGTTTCCCAAGATTTGGAAAAAGAAGAGGTAATTCTGAGTTTGGTCTTACACTTGTGTCAGCCAGAGGTCGATCGTCAGCACGGCTAACACGATTAAATCGTGTCTCTATATCATCAAGATACATTGATCAAAACGTTACACATTCATCAGCTAAATACTGCTCACAAATTGAACCCTCAGGTTTAGCACGATTGCGAACATATGATTTAAAATATCCAAGAATCCTGTAAATGAGTAAATCAAGTAAGTTTCAACTTATATATAAATATAGATGTAAATGTTATGAGAAAAAATTCACCTCTCAATTGGATACATCCAACGAAATTGAACTGGTCCACCATCTTTTGCTTCGTCGGTGAGATGTACAATTAAATGTATCATCACTGTAAAAAACGAGAGAGGAAATAACATCTCCATACGACATAAAGTCACTACAATACGGTCTTGTAATTTATCAAGTTCATTGATATCAAGGACCTTAGCAGAGATATCTCTGAAAAATCGACAAAGCTCAACAATGACTGAAGTCACCTCTGGTGGCAGCAATTTTCGAACTGTGATTGACAACAAATCTCTTATTATTATGTGACAATCATGGCTTTTTAAACCTGATAGCTTCCTATTGTTAACATCAACACAACTAGATATGTTAGAAGCATAACCATCATGGAATTTTACATCCTTTAAGACATTTAGAATAATGTCTTTCCCAGCATTATTTAGAGTAAAACATGCTGCCTGGTACTTCCCGGTATCATCGGGCCACAAATCAGGACGTATCCCAAGCTCACGAAGATCTTTTCTAGCTTGTAAATTGTCTTTTGATTTTTTTTGGTCATCCAATAATGTGTAGATTATGTTGTCGAACACATTTTTTTTTCTATATGCATTACATCCAAATTATGTCGTACCACAGTAAACTCCCAATAAGGCAATTCAAAAATATACTCTTTTTCCTCCATTGTTGAGAATTGCATATTTCTGCCTCGCCTCGGCCTCTCTTTTTCCCAACTGAACCATGTTTCTTACCAAGAATAATGTTAACTTTCTCAAGTTGATGAACAATTGTAGCACCTATCAACTTCAATGGTGGAGATCGGGTTTCTATTTTCCCATCAAAACTAGTTTTATTTTGACGAAAATCATTATCTGGAGGAAGAAAACGACGATGACCCATAAAACAATTTTTCTTTCCATGGCGTAAACGTTGTCCACATGAATCAAAATTGCAGTTTGGACAAGCGAATGCTGTATACGTATTCCAACCAGATAAATTTCCAAGACCAGGAAAATCACTAATTGTCCACATGATGGCTGCTCGCATGTCAAATGTTTGTTTTGTAGAAACATCTAGCGTTTTGACTCCTTCAGACCATAATTCCTTTAATTCTTTGATAAGTGGCTGCAAATAGACATCAATATCATTACCAGGCATGTGGTTTCCAGGGATAACCATAGAGAGAATCATCGATGTCTGATTCATTGACATCCACGATAGAAAATTATAAGAAAATAAAACCACTGGCCAAATGCTGTAACTAGAACTCATCGTACCGAATGGATTAAAACCATCAGTAGCCAAACCAAGTCTAACATTTCTTGGATCAGATGCAAACTCAGGATATTTTTGATCAAATGCCTTCCAAGCACCTCTGTCTCTTGGATGTCGAAGTTTACCATCATTACTACTAGCAGTTGCATGCCATCTCATGTGGCTAGTAATTTTTGATGACATAAATAGACGTTGCAACCGTGTTTTCAAAGGAAAATAACATAAAACTTTCACTGGAGCTTTTTTTTTCTAGTCTCTGATCCAGCCATCAAATTCTTTGCTGTATTTATTTTCCATCGAGAAACCCAACTTACGGATAACTTTTTTCATTTCATTGAATGAATCCGACAATTTAGCTTGAGTAAATGCTTCTTTTAGCAAACTGAGTACCATGGATATTCCTTTGTCACTAATCCCACACATGCATTTGATATGATATAACTTCAACAGAAATGACAGTTTCGTAAACTTAGTGCATCCTGTATATAATTCCTGATTAAAGTCAGCAAGCAACTCATCAAAACCTTCTCCTTTTCCATAATTTCCTCTCGAAGTTGATGGTCCATCTGTGTCCATAGGTTGCTCCGATCCATTTCTGTCAGATGTATTAATATTAGGAAAAAGATCATCCAAAAGATTCATAGTTGATTCTAATTCACCCGGAGCAATATTAATACCAGGAGATATTTCTATTGTATTTCCTACAACACCAACATCCTCTCCATGAAGTATCCAACTTGTGTAGGAATTCAAAAAGCCAAAACACATTAAACCACCTTCGACATTTTCTCTAGATCTAGATTTGGCTAGAGAACAGCGGTTACACGGACATTTTATCATGTTTGCATCTGATTTGGCAATAGAAAAATCCAAGAATTTTTTCACCCCGGTTATATAGTCTTCCTTCTGCCCACCCTTCCTCCTCTGCTTTGAGAACTGTGTGAACGGAGAGTGGGCAGAAAGGAAGGAGGTCCTCATACAGAGAAAATCAGGGAATGGGTCGAGATAGATGACAGCGCCGAGGAACGCCTTGTCGGGAGGGCAATCTTCTCTTATGGTCTTCACCCCCCCCCCCCCCCTGCCCGGCCTGGAAATGGAATCCAGCCCCCTTCTTTCTGATCCATTCATTTCTGCAAGCCCAGAGCGTTGCCTCCCTTCTATTGCATAACAGAATGAAACGCACGTAGTGGTCATTATAGCGCTTCCTTCTGATTCTAGAAAACGTCCGAAAAAACCTGCTACGGAACTACCGAGCAGGAGCAACAATAGTCTAACCAGATTTTGCATAAGAAAGAGATTCTTTCAATTACGAACGACACGTTTCGCAGCACACTGCTCATCGTCAATTGCTCCTTCTTGGCTTTTTGAGTATGTAATGCGATTGAAGCTTTTAGAGAATCTCGTAGTGATTTAAGAAATCCAGGTAGGAAAAGTGTCTTGAGATAAACGTGGTTTGTTTATCCATGACTTATCCATTATAACCTAAACAAAAAATACACATAATTATACAGTAATATTAAGTCAAAAAGCAAATATGTTTATGTAGCCATATATGGATTCAACATTTTTAACATAATACAATGAACAATTCTTCAGAGTAAACAAGCTGGTAGAGATTGGTAAATTTGGTTTATTATCTATAATCCAAGCCTTTTACTAACTCAATTTAACAGTCCTCACCTTAAAAACCTCACAAAGACGAGTCTGAAGAATAAGAGTTGGTATCCAGGCCCTGCAATACACATAACACAAAAACTAGGGTTTCAGATTTCCAAGTCTAGATTTTTTCTTGGCCGAGAAGATACAGTGATAACTTTCACGATTTACCTCTGAAACTGAATCTGAAAGTTGATCTGGAGAAAGGGATCCGAGATGTACAGATCGGTATGTGGATTGCTATCTGAATCCTTCTGGATCGATGGACAAACCTCTCACAATTTGGCTCTGCGAATCTAAAAAAATCAGATTTTGCAGAAAAAATGATTTTTCGCCAACTTCCAACTCACGTAAAAAACGGAGCGTACCTCAGAATTATGATCTGTAAACTGCTATGAATTCCTTGCAGCGAGATCTTTCCATAGGTATGAATATCGACACTTAGCTCGATCTGAATTGCTGGCAAACGCCACAGCAAAACCCTCACTCGGACAAATATTAAACTGATTACGCAGATGTTTTTATAGAGTTTCACTGCGTTAACTCTTTGTTTCTCTTAGAAGAATGATTCTGCCCTTTATATAGAGAGGAGGGACGAGCTCCCTAGGTATAAGGAATAGAAGAATTGACAAAAATACATTTATTCTTATTTTAAGCCTTTTCTTTAATCTTGGGCTTCAAAGAAATAATATATTATATTATTAGCATTAGTTTTTTTTGTGATGTAAGTTTTGAATCATTTTTTTAAGTGATGTCAACAAAATTAATGTGTTTTGGCTTTTTGATTATTTTAATTGATGTAAATATATATTTTATATCATTTTTATGAAAGTAATGCAAATTATTAGAGATTTGTATCAGTTTTATTTGAACCGGTGTCAAAATAATTCTAAATAAAATCAATTATCGTAACTGATGTTAATTAACATATTTTCAATCATTTGTTAATGAGTAATTCAAAATAGAATCATTTAATTTTGTGATGCATTTTAAGTGATGTAAAATACATTTTTTAAGTGATGTAAAAGTGAATCATTTTTTAAAGTGATGCCAGAAAAAATAATAAACACATCGATTATATTAACTGGATATATTTTTTTAAATTTTTATTCAAGTGATGTGAAATGAAAGAGTTTTATATCAATTGTGATTATATGATGTAAAATTAAATCAAATAAAATAACTGATGTATTATTATATCATTTGTTATAAGTAATTCAAAACAAAATCATTTAATTTATGTGACACAAATTAAATGATGTAAAACACACAATTTTTTGTAGTGTCTGCATATCCAAAAACACTGAAAAAAGAATACATAACTAGTGAGAAATGCCATGTAAATGTGATTCATATTTCTTTTATTTTAGAAATTACTATTAATCCTGAAGCTCAGAAAAGTTACCAATCTTTCTTCGTTAAAATTTTGTGGATCTGATGTATCAATAAAAATGTGTCTTTGAACTCATTGCTCATATAAACACCAATGAAATGTCTAAAAATAAAATGTTTTAAAAAAATTAGGTGTGTTTGAAAACAGATACTAAAATTGCTTATGTTTTAATAGAATAAATTTAAGGAAATCTAACAATATCTAATTAATAATCAATTTTCAAAATTAAATATAATATAAAATAAAATGTTTTTTATAAATATTTAGGTGTGTTTGGAAATAGACACTAAAAATACTTTTGTTTTAATATAATAGATTAATATAATTAATCTGATTATTTTTTCTCATTTAACTGAAACCAATCAGAATTGTTCACATCAGTATCCTTGCCATGTCACATTTGACGTGAAATAATATCATCATTGACGTAGGCAAAAGCCTTTTTTTTTAAGTCAATCAAATTAAAACATCTATAATTTTTTTTGTTAAACTACATTCTCATTTAATATATAGGATAAAGAAAATAAAATAAATTAGATGAGTCTAACACGTTTTGATATGTGAAAGCAAGTTGTGAGTGAAGCCAGAGTTTCGTTTTTTCATAGATAAACAGTTCCAAAACAGTGTAAAAAGTATGTCAAATTCAAAAAATGCCTATAATGGGTATTATCTTTGAAAAAATACCCCAAATAGTAGCACAAATAGTAACACACTCCTAAATTAGTTTGTCTTCTAAGTGATATTTTTAATATGGATAAGAACTTTTTTTACGCTGAGATAAGTTATGGAATGTCACTCTCTTTTTTTTCTTTCTGGAAGCTCCATTATATTCATTTAAAATTTTAAATCAATCTCACTCTGACTACTACACAACACACAACGTAATTAATTACATAGAATAATTACACGTTTTACACTTATTCAGTAAATGCATTTCGCAAGATGATGTTGCTTGTGCATGTGGGTACATTTTGAGACCATCCGTACCTTCGTCATCGTGTGATGAAATTATTGACTTACGGTGGAGAATAGAATGTTTTTTTTTAAAAAAAAAAGTGGAGAATAGAATGTTTATTACCAATAAGTATGCATAGTGCATGCCGTCATTTTCAAATGTGATTTCCAGTTAAATTAAGATGACATCTATAGGCTTTGTTCTGTCTTTCGTCTCTTTTAAAAGATGAAATATTTTTTTCAGAGCAACCTTGTGTTGTTCGATATCATTTATGCGGATACCTTAAAACTTTTTTTAGGGGGGTTAAAAACACCATACATTAATAAGTCATGTGCCCAAAGACCTTCTGGATACAATCAACTCTCGGAATCAAATTCTAAAACTTAGAGACAGGGCCGGCCCAAAGTGATTTGACGCCTAAAGCATCCGGTAAAAATGATGCCCTTAATCGAAAATTTTTTTTTGCAGCATATTTTTAAATATATATTAAAATAATATAAAATATCATTGAAACATAATTTGTTTTGAAATTTAATTTTTTAAACTTAAAATCGATTTTTTAAAAACTCAGAATCGATCTTTTGAAGCACAGAAACGAATTTTTGAAGTCAAGAAACGATTTTTTAAAACTAAAATCGATTTTTTTAAGCTCAAAATCGATTTTTTGAAACCAAAATTTTTTTATAAAATATTTGATAGGGATAATGACTCTTATTTATAGACAATTTTTCCTTCCCATTTTTTAGTCTTGGTCGATGTGAGATAAAATTTTTACACATACTTATAAAAAACATTTGAGCTTTTTTTTGTTGCCCCAACAATTAAAGTCTTATGAGTTGCCTTGAAGCAATTGCTTCATGGGCCTTAGGTGTGGGCCGGTTCTGCTTAGACATCATAAAAGATAAACATTATTGAAAGAACAACAGTTCTTGCTAAGTAACTACTAGCTAAACCAATGATTTGAACAATGGATTAAATATAAAAGCGGAAACAGAACTGGAGAAAGTGCGTTTTAGGGAGAAAAAAGCTCATTGAGGCCTAATCTGAATGATCGAAGTCGTGGTCTGAATAAGAGTCAGCAGCAATAGCAACATAGCGCCTATAGTGGCTGTCCCTCTCCACATCAAATAGACGCTCCTGAGGATGGAGCGTGCCTTATTGAATTTGTTCTTGTAGTGTTCTATGACTTGTGATGCGATATCAGATTAGTAAGAGCCATCGTCCATGACACCCAAACAGAGCTTGTTCACCATCTTAGCCACCGCACCATTGTCCCCAATACAATTCGTTATTATATCTAACAAAAAACCAAAACAAACCCGAATCAGTACACGTATACCAACTGGACCTAGCTAGCTAAGCTAACACGATATATATATATATATATATATATATGGGCTAGTTACCTTTCTCGACAAGCAAGTCGACGTCTTTCCCGGTGTCGATGAGGTAATCCAAAAACATGATGTAGTTACATACGTGGGCATTGAACGGGTAAGGGCATTGCTCAAGCGCCATTATGTTTCTAATTGTTATCTCCGCATCGTCATCAGCAACAAAATAGGGTATCTTTAAAACACCCTTATCGAAGGTCACCAAGACCGACAAAGGGTTTTCCACGACCTTGAATTTCACTCCCCTACTGTATAGCTTATCCGCATTATACAGTTGGTACATGGGCTTGAATCTCCCAAAAGCATGTTCCGGAACCGTCACCACGCGGACACACCTGGTCAGATCAGTGAAATGTCTGAACTTTGAGTCGCTTCCCTTCTTGCCTTGGAATTCAAAATGCTGGATGGTTAATTCGTGAAATGTCTGGTAACGGAGTAATGAAAGTATTGGATCGAAGAGTTTCTCGAGGATGAAGTAAGGAAGCTGGTTCTCGAGCAAGATGAGATCTCTCCTGATTGCGAGTTCAAGACAAGGCTCGTCGATGAGAGGATCCCCTGTTTTCTCTATTCATGCTAAGGAAAACCTCAACATGAGCTCTAATATGAAAACAGCGTCGTGCATGATCATCTCCACGAACTCTGGAGATTCAATCCAGGCCGTTGATTCCGAGTAGCTTGCTCTGATCATATCTTCGTCTTCTTCGATCATTCTCCTGAAACTATCGATTGTTTTTTTCCCTTGAACACTCTTCTCGAATTCCGCTAGGTAGATCTTCTTGTGTTCCTCCATGTTTAAGTAGTCCATTGACTTTGTGTTTGTGATATCTCCACGAGACTAGAGAGCTTGGATTTTCAACGAATGGTGAAGAGGTCCGATGAGCACTAATTGAGGCGTGTATGCTTCTGGGTTTACTTGACGCAGCGAGTTTGGGACTCTGTAGATACAACAAAGGTCGATATATGTCGGAAACCGCCACATCCCAGGAACCGGTTTGTTCTTCTCATGGATCATGCCGGAATCAAGATCCAACATTCGGTCCATTGTCTCCAGATCGGAGGATCCATTCTTGTCTGCAGAATCTGAAAGTCTCAAATTCAAAGTGGAAGCCATGAGAGTATATGGCAAGGAGGAGGAAGAAGAAAGACAACTTACGTTTACGTTTGATATTTTACTCTTAGTAAAAGATGAATAAGAAGGACATGATCTATTGAATTATATAGACAATAATCATGTCCTATGATGGTTCAAATACTCTCTTTCTCTCTCTCTCTCTATCTCTCTCTCTCTCTATATATATATATATATCTAATTAAATGTTGTTTTACTTAATTTTTTTTCCCTCTTAAATGTTGTTTTACTATTGTTTTTCTTTTTTAAATTAAGTATCTTTTTTTTTTCATGTAAATTATAATATAAAATACCTAATTTAACCAAGTATAATTTGTTCCAAAAAAGGTCTAAATTAACAATAGAACAAAAATACCAAGAGTCAATTACAGTATACAACGGTATAATTAGAATTTTAAGAGAGCTTTGCATGTATAGGAACTTAAGTTTCATTTCTATTTTGAAAAACAGTTTCGCCATTGTGTAGTGCAACGTCTACGTTGTACATGGGATGTAATAAAGGGAGTAAAATAGATTTTTCACCCCAAAAGATGAATAATATTATTAATATTTTAAGAAAGTGTCAACAAACTAATGAAATTTAAAGAAAGTGTTATCGCATCTAATGCATTTTTCTTGTGTGAAAATATACTTTTAATGTGAAACGGAAAGAATGCTTACAGTTTTTTTTCAAGGCTTGATCAATAATGAGTTTAGCCGAATAGAATTATTGAAAAATGATTAAAAAAAGTAAGGAGTGACCGGGATTCAAGATAATCAAAATTATTGTTAGATGAATACTGTATCCCATCTTATAAAACTATGCAATATTCATTAATGTAGTGGGGAGTCAGAATTTTTCTTTATTGGAGGCAAATAAAAGTATATCTGATTATATAAATAGGGACATTAATATTGGGTTTTAATAACTTACACTAATTTTTTAAAATTTTTTAGAGATAAATGACCTCATTTTATTACATGTGGCTCTGTCACTGGATTAATGGATATATATTTGATTCGGAAATGGATATTTAACTTTACAAACAATTATGCTATTTTTGGTATAACCATAGAGTATTGGTCGTTGATTATTTTGGTCTCATATGAGATAACTACACCATCGACTAATAAATAGGTATTAAAAAGATATACGTTTTGATTAGTAGCACATTATGATAATGATATAAAATGTACTATCTTCTATGAAATCCATCAGTAAAATGATTTATGAAAGTGGCACAAAAATAGTATTACAAAAAAGTGGTTCACAAGAAAAGAAAATGATGGTACAGAACTAAAAGTGATGGTTGAAAGCAAAAAAAAAAAAGAAATGTTATATACCATCTTAGTTTATACAACTCTAATTTGTAATGCTTGAAATTTCTTAATGCAGCTACTATTTTCAATGTCACCAATCAAAACCATAGAATATCTGCCAATCTGCCATATCACTCAACTGGGTATTGTGCACGACATATCCATTGTGTCAATGTAGCTTTGAGATTTAGAGTCATTACAATTAGATGTGCGCAAGACATAATTTTTTAAAAATTATTTACGTGAATACATCATTGTCATAAAAAGTATATATAGCTTAAATGAATCTAAATGGATCAAAACAAATAAACAATCATAACATGTGTAAATAGTAAGAGGGTATGTATTTTAAGATTTTCACAGTTTACCAATAAAAATCTTCTTCATTTATTTTTGGAAAAACTTTCCTCCTTACTTTCAAATAATTTTTGAAATTCAGTGTGCATTCACTCTTGTAATTATTTACTGAGCTTGTCAGGAATATCGTAATCTATACCGAGTTTGTCACTTTCTCAGGACTATCATAATTATTTACCGAGATTGTCGGGCCACTGTCTTTTAATAATTGATGCAACCCTTGTAAAACTCACGTTTTCCACTTTAGTTCTTCGTATATGTGATTCCTCTAGTAACTGTTTCTAATACTCCATGAAAATTAAACGAGGCCGTACAAAATTGGCTATTTTTGTCCAGAGATAAAGGTAATTAAAGGGTTGGATCATTTAATGAAGTTGGTAGTTGGCCATTAATAAGATCAACAAACTGGTAAGAATGACGCTTTGAATGTACAAAACTAGGCTCTAGTGAGAGGAGTTTTATCTTAATTAAGGCTCTTGCGTAAGCTTGATCAGGAGTTTTATCTCTAAATACTATTTTCAGATAGCGTGCAAAATTGCTTGAAAGTGTAGAACGAAAGATTGAAACATTGATTTGAATAGGACTAAGAGAAAATATCTGTTTCAATTCATTCCAAAAAATCATGATATTCGTAACCTTATGAACAAAATAAATACTAAAATTCATTATCTGTTTAATATAAAACAAATCACAAATAATAAAAATTTAAAAAACGAATATCCGTTCCATTCCGATAAAAATATATATATATATATATATATATAATGTTATATATATTGTAGAACTATTATATTTTTTTGTCAACATAACTATTAACTATTGTTTAGAGGATTTTTAGTTCTCTGCGTGGACAAGTTTCCTGCAAAACACGATGAGAGTATGCTTTTTTATGGCTCTCCGATGCTCAAATCAGAAAACAGTGAAAGAAACCACGAAGTGACTAATCAGAGAGAGGAAAGAGATCGGAAAACGAAAGAAAGAAAGTGGGTTGAACGCTCCTGAGAAAAGCGGAATCGACTTGAGCCTTTGAGTGGTGATGAGCTTTTTGTGGTGAAAAAAGAAGAAATTAAAGAGTTTGTGAGAAGAAATGCTCCACGGTTTAGGAACCACCATGGAGGAACTGAAGAGATGGTCGGAGTAATGACTGGAAAGTACAGGATGCTAAAGCTCAAAGATCACAAGTATCTAGAGAGATAATATGAATTTTAAGATAACAAGAAAAGTGAGCCCATACTTCGTTGGAATGAACAAAGTATTTTATAGAATTTTACCTGATCTGGGTTAGTATATCGGGTCGGTCCTCAGGTCATGAGTTGGGTGGTCGGTCCATTATCTGACTTGACTGGATCTGAATCTTGTGCTTACATCACAGCTCTAACAATCTCACCAACTTTTCTTGGCGTGTTCCGCCTGCTGCGAGACCGTTCCTTGGCGCGTTTCTTTCCTCCATAGTGTACGAGCTGGGTCGGTGGTTCAGATGCGGTATGGCTTTTGCTGAACCTCTGCTTTTCCTTTGGCTTCTGCGAATGGTCACTATCACCTGACACATGTAAGAATGGTGCATTAAATATCAATTTCGTGGGAATGTAAGGGTGTTAACAATTAAATCAGACTTAAGCATATTTCTATTGTCGAATGGAGGAAAATTTGAACATTGTTTTCCGCTTATAGGATTATTCATACCTTGCCGGGATCCTTTGATATTGGGACCGGGCTGTCGGGGTTGTCTCAATGGCTGACTCCATTCTCCGGGTACCTGTGCGGGTCACACTTTCTTAGATCTCGGCCTTTCCGGATTACCGAACTTAAGCCTAGGAAATTGAAAATGTGACCTCTCCTCCTCATGACTACTCAGTTTCCGACCTCTTTGTCTCTGCCAGCGTGGCATAAGATGTCAGATACGAGGAACCGGGAACATGTGGCATATCGTACCAGATCTCTCGAATCCGAATGGATTTAAGGCCCAATGCTATATGCTTAGATCGTATTGGGCCGAATCCTAATTTGGCACAGGGAGACGTACCTGCAAAAAAACATGAACTATTATATGTATATGTAAATTTTATAAATTTATATTAAATATCAAATTTTAACAAATTATGAAGAAAAAAAATATATATATACATATATTTTATGAATATATATATAACTATTTTATGAACTATAGCTATCAAACAACTCTACAAAATGAATCAGATATCCGGCTAAATATTTGTATATTTGATAACACCGGATTTTGACCATTTTTATGGATCATTTTAATATCTTTTACAGGTGTTTTTACTCTATTTTCAAAGGTTTTCAAATGATTTCTATGTTTCCGGATTTTAAAAGACTTTTCAGGTAATTTGGGATAAAGAGACACAAAATGGAACAAAAAGACTCTTTTGGATAAATGCAGACCGTCAGAACTCTCATGGAGAGACGAAGACCTTCTCACCGTCTGATCACCCTTAAAATTGGACAACTTATAGAAGAATCAACCAGCTTTCAAATGCACTTGGTTTGGAGACATTCCAACGGTTGGATCTCAAGATATTCCATTAGCCCCGGAGCCACGCGGAGTCAGCCAGCAACTCACGCGACCGCGGCCAACAAGCTATTTGCCGCGGTCAGAAGCTTCCCGACCGCGGCCAACAAGCCAATTGCCGCGGTCACAATACTCCCGACCGCGGCATTCAAGCTCCGACTTAAAGCCCACTTATCTGAAGCCCAAAGTCATTCCCAGCCTCAATTCCGGAACCCTAGAGACCATGGAGTATTAGAGACTATAAATACATGTCATTTAGGTCGTTTTTAGGGAGAACCCTAGATACTTTACAGAAACCCTTTTCCTTTAGCCGTTTTTATGAGATTTTTGTAGAAGATTGTTCAAGTCCGAGTTCTTCAATAGAGAAGCTTTCTTTATCTCTTTTCTTTACTGTTTTTCATTACTTTTATTAAAACCAATGATGATGTCGAACTCAGCCATGTCTGAGAAGATCCCGAGTTGGGCTTAGGGTTCCCGAAAGGGGCTCTCATAATCGATTAAGACATCTAGGTTTATAGATCTGGGATTTCGACCTGTTCTCTGTTTATTCTTGTTCTTATTGCATGTATGCTTGATTGATCACCTAGTATCTGATCTAGATAGTTAGTGTTGCGAAAGTTTTCATTAAGTATCAGCCCTAGAATGAAACAGGCGATTTTTCCGTAGGAGTGGAAACCTACCTGCGGCGAGATCGTGAGTATTGACGAGTCTTGTGCAGCTCTTGCGTTCTCTCCCTTCCAGGGCCAGAGTGGAAACCTACTGGTCAGGGTTGCGAGAAACAGTTGGTTATGATCACGACGGTGACGTAGTCATACCTCCGTACTCTAGCTCTAGAACCCATATATTGTTATCCGTCAATTCCAATCTATCTACCTTAGTGTTAAAACCGATTATGATCCCTTAGAGTTCCCAAAAGCTCAGCGTTTTTAGCCATAGTTTACAATTCCATCGATTTTTACTTGCTTTCTTAGACCTGCATTTCAATTTCCTTAGTTCGTTATTTACTTGCTTTATTTACCTTTCATGCGATATTTTACTTGCCTTATTTTTGTTTAGTTCGATATTTTACTTATTCCATTTGAATTTCATTCGATTTTCTTTACTTGCTTTTTAGGATAGATTTATTTGCTTTCTTTTGTTTTAGTTTAATTCGCATGAAAAACAACCAACCTTTAAAACCAATTTAGTCTAGACATAAAGTTAAAAACCGTAGAAGAATACCAGGCACACAAGTCTCTGTGGATTCGATCCCTAAATACTACAACTGATTAGCTGTGCACTTGCGGCTTTCATTTGTTTTGTTAAGGGTAAAACTTGTTCCCTCACGTAGTTGACATGAGCACGCATCAATATTGGCGGATATCCAAATATGGGATATCCAGTTATTTGCAGAGCGGATACAGATAAAAAAGTGTTGATCTCGATTGTTCGGATCACATATAATATTAAAATTCAGGATACTTGCTATGTGTCAATTCATAAATTTACATACATCTGTGGATTTGGAGTCAAATGATGATTTCATTTTTTTTTTGTTTTTTTTTTGTCGAACTTTAAATTTCACTTAATCAAATTCCAATGTAAGGCTTCTTTCGCGATCGAATCTGCCTCAGAATTATCAGCCCGAGGAATAAAATTGAAAGAAATGGAGGAAAAATATAACATCAGATGACATATATCGTTTACAATAGCATGAATTTCAGTGTGAATCTCTTGCGATTTGAGGATAGTCACGAGGGACAGAGAGTCCGATAGCACATTGAATTCCGCATAATCATTATTGATGGCAACGATCAAAGCTTCATCACCGCCCATGCCTCTGTGATGTGAGTGCAGTGGGCAATTACAAGTTTTACCCTAAACAAGCTGCAAGTGCTATTTAGGAATCGAATCCACAGAGAGCTGTGTGTTGAAGAATCATAACTGATACTAATAACAATTATAGAACTAATCAGATTAAAAGGTTTTAGTTATCACTAAATCTAATAAACTATGCAGGGAATAAAATGTTGAAAAGAAATCGGTTGAAAACAATATAAAAAATGGCACTGGGTTTAGGGTTTATCTCTAGGGTTCATGATCTATAACATAAGAAATCTAGATAAGGATTTTCTATGACTCTGGAAGTAGAATAGATACTTATAAGATTAGCCAACTCTCGTCACTCTAATCATCTAATCACTCTAACTTGACAAGTAGATTTCGTCTCTTGCCGCGAAAGGGATCATGCATTAGACATTGAATTCATCTCAGCTCATGTAGCCCCCGTAGGTAACTTTCGTCTCCTATGACGGTTAGATCTATAAGATTCATTTCAGGTAACCTGATACATTACTCTCATGGCTCTGATTCAACCTAAGATTAGACACTGGGTGATCAATCTAGCATAAAACATTAAGAACGGGATGAATGAGAGAGTCATTTAAAACCAAATTCCTTTAACCTAAAAACTTAGATATCATCGATCATGGAGTCCCTTTTAAAAGCCCTTTTACCCAACAAGGTAACTACTCAGACATAGCTGAGCTTGACGTCATAATTTGTTTGAAATGAAAAGCAATAAAGTAAAGAAGATAAAAGATGGAGAAAAAATTCTCTTATTGAAGAAAGGTTTGGCGAGACAAGCCTTTTACAAATGCATAAAAGTAAAACTTAAAACTAGAATGAAGTACTATCCCTAAAACATGAAAGAGGCTTAGTAACAAAAGACCTAGAGACAATGTATTTATAGTGTTTCTCCTCTTCTAAGCATTTAGGATTTGTAAAATGAGTGTATGAGTCAACTTGGGCCTTGGTTGGACTTTTGAGGCTTGGAACTAGGTCCACTGTGGGTGAGAATGGCTGGGCCGGGGTGCAGGGAGCTTTGGCCGCGGGTGAGAGTTGTTTCACCGTTCAGGACTGAGTTGATCTGCCTTCAGTGCATTAATAATATCTGGAGATCTAACCGCTAAATTGCATTGATTCCAAGTGCACTGGAAAGCTGGTTGTCTCTTCTATAGTGTCTCTAAATTTGGGAATGATCGGACGGTGAGAAGGTCTTCAGTGGTTGCCAAACTTCTGACGGCTTAAATTTATCCAAAGATGTACTTTTGCTCCAAAATTAACTCTAATAGTCCAAATTTTCTGAAGAGTCTTTGAAAACTCCAAAACATGAAAATCAATTATAAAACATTGAGAAACGGGTGAAAACACCTGTATAAGATATCAAAAATGATCCATAAAAATGATAAAAATCCGGTGTTATCAACTCCTCCAGACTTAGACTTTTGTTTGTCTTCAAACAAAACAAAGATCTAATCCTAGAAAAGAGGTTTGAAAATCGCAGGAACTAACAAAATCTCAGTGACCATATTTCTACACTAAGGTCAATCATCATCCTTTAATCGAGTATAGCCTTGAAAATCATCAACAAAATACAAGAATAACTAGTCCGTTGATCCGTCATGCGAAAATCCACACACTTAAACCTAACTTCCAGTCAACTAGCTAGTTCGAGTGATTCTCATCAAAGTAATAATCAAGGCAATCACAGCTAGGTATTCAAAGGGCTTTTAAGGGGTAAGATTTGAAGTGTTTAGGGTTACTTTAATTTCCAGAGAAGCAGGATATTATGCAAAACAACAAGAGAGGATGAAGCTGTTGATGTCCACAGTTTCCAGTCACATTCTTCTTGCCAAAAAATCTTTGATCTCCTGTCTTCAGATTCTCCTCTTAATTTCCCAGACTTAGATTTTTGTCTAGGTTCTATAACCATAACTCCATAGATGAATACTTTCAGCCTTTGCTCCAAACAATTTCGACCATCTAAGGCTCTTTAGGCTTTTGGTTCATTTCTTTTCTTTTCATTTTTTTTTCTTTTCTCTTATATATATATATTTAGAAAGGAAAAACACCTTTAGATATAGAGTCTTTGAGAGCATGAAATTTACCATTAAGAAAGAGTTTTTGAGGCACCATTGAGCTTGATAAGGTTACTGATACTCCTCCTCCTCAATTTCATCCAGTTCTTCTTTTGAATGATTGAAAATTGTGTCGATCCTCCCTCTCCGGCGTTTTTGCACATATCTGCTGATAAAAACTAAAGAGAGAATGCCTGAGATTCGAACATAATGGTTTAGGTTAAGGGTATGGTACCAGGTAAAGATGAACTGGTCATCTTGGACAACAAAGAGTGGTAAAAATAAGAGAAAAGATGTCCTAGATGTATATCAAGATGCCTGCCTAAAATCAATGATGAGAAAATTAGATGTCAATATAACTCCAAATAGAATGAGCTAGTATATCCTGTCAGAAATAATCTCCATGAATAGAAGTCATTTGGTGGGAAGTCGTAGTGCAAGTACTCTACCTACCGCCTAGTATGGTGCTTAACTATAAAAGAGCTATCATGTATAATCTAGAAGCATATCCGTCGAAATCATCATAATTTTGTGTCAAACATTCCTGAAACTAAAGGTCTTTAATAACTAAAAAGTTTTAAAATTTTCGCATAAAAAAAGAAACAAAGAAAAATAGATTAGTACGGATAGACATCCTCCCCCAGACTTAAATCATAATGTCCCCAGTGTGTAAAACTTGGTGAAAAGATGGTGAATGAAAGAAATAAAGTCTAAATAAATAGAAAATAAATGAAAAGAAAAATGATACTAGAACCATAGTAGTGATGGCGTGATGATGAGTAGGTGCATGCCTATGTCTCTCGGCTGCTATCACTTTCAGTGGTTGAGAATTCGCCATCAAACTGATGGTTCTTCTTCAGGAATCGCTTCATGTGCCTGTTAAGTCTCTCCTGCTGCTCTATCTTTTTCTCTAAAGGTGCGAAATCTGCATCACTCCTGGTGGATGTGCTGGTGCGAGATAATCTCGATCTGATGGGCATTGGTGCAGGCTGGAGTCTTCTGCGAGTCTTGGCTGCATCCCTCTTGGATTTTGCAGCTAGGAACTGACTCACATTCAATGGGAGAAGTGGAACAGAAGGTAAGAATTCTTGTGTACCTGGTCTCCATCCAGGGTTTGCGCCATATGGTTCCATAAAAGATCTGATTCCAAGTGAATCAACGTACCATACTACATCTTCTCTAATTCCAAGCATCTCTAGAGCTGAGTAGTCAATCACTGGTGTAGGATTGATCTTGAGCTTCTCAAGCTGTTCCAAGTAGTTTATGTTTGATGAAGAGCCTGTCCAACAAACTTCACTCTGGTCCTTGACGAAGAGGTGATGCTGCGAGGTGGTGATGTTGCTCGGCGAGATGTAGAGGTCCTTCCTTCATGTCCTGCGATGATCTTCCTTTGTGCAGAGATGAAGTTGGCCAGAGGAGCTCTACTGCTCAAATGTGTCCACTCAAAGCATCCAATGTCTTCTGGGAATGAGGCTTTCTCGCATGAGCACTCCTTTTGGTGCGTATGAGACGCGCTCAGGAAAGTTCCATAATCTGCAAAACAGAGACAAATTCTCGAGAAACCATGTGAATAAGATTGCAACTGAATCAATTCTTATGAGCAGTAATGTCTATATATCATCTAAAAACTTATTTAAAAGACAAATAAGCTGCAATTGCATCGGTTATGTCTAACCAGGAAATTCATGACTTTTCGGGTTTCTGATGTTCTTCATATAAATATTCAAAACTGGATATGTTTGAGGCTCAATCATATGAAAGCTAAACAGATTTCCTAATGATAGTCAATATTTGTTCCAGATTTAACAAATATAACAATAGATCTTCACCAATATCGACGTTTTCTAGGTGTTCGAGATCTTAGATTCTAAAAATCTCAAATTTACAGATTCCATGTGTTGAAATATGAAACTGAACTACCCAGAAGTCTATTTTTAAGTTCACTAACTATCTCTAATCATCCTAATGTAAATTTCCACTGAATCTAAATAAATCCTAAATTTGAGTTCATATGAAAAAGTGACGAATTTGGATCCATACCTTGAGGAAAGTGTGAGATGATGATAGATTTGGAATCTTCTTTGAAAAAGAGTGTGGTGGGATCGAAAATTTGAAAGAAATTTAGAATTTTAAAAATTGGTCTTTTCTCAAAATCTTCAAGCTTGTTGGAAAAGATGAGAAACACATGGATCCAACTAGGCATTAGTCCGAGGTGAGTGAACAATGCTTTTCCCCAAATCATTGCTCGGACGTGTCCCACGGTAATCAATTCACTCGCCTAGGTTGGATGGTCGTGTCTTTGTTGGGAAGTCATGGATCTGCCTAGGCAATGAGTTTAGCTGAGTTGGAGTGTGTCGCCCATGGACACTTATTCAGCCATGGTAACCCGACAAATTTTAAGCTCAAGACCCTTTTGATCTAAAAATCCTCTTTTCTCCTTTAAAAAAGGTGGTTTTCTAAAAAAAATTATTTTTAAAAGTTTATAAGCACTTACCTGGCATGTGGCCCATGAAAATTCATTCCAAGAACACCTTGTTTCAGTTCTGGGATTGATGGAGATTGCATAAGTTCCGGTTTACGGGAAAAAATGGAAAACAAGTCGGGAAGAGAAAAGAGGGTCGGCTGCGGGTGGTCTTGTTGCGACCGTGGTGGAACTTGATTTCCCCGTGGGTGAGGAGTCTCGACCGCGGCAAATGAAGGCTCGGCCGCGGCAAATGGCTTTGGCCATTTCTTAATTTCTTCCTCCTTCTGATTTCTCCTGGTACTTCCTCCTATTTTTTTTGTTTTCTAGTTTTTTTTTTTGCTTTTGGTTTTTCTGGGTTTTATAAAAGCTGAATGCAATAGAAAGAAAAGATCAATAGAAAAAACATGAAATAAAAAAGAAAGAGAAACATACCAAATGGATTGCCTCCCATCAAGCGCTTTTATTTAAAGTGTTTTAGCTATACTCTTGGTGAGATTAGGAGTGAGAAGAAGAAGGATCTTCCAGGTTGGAAGTCCTTGGGATTCTCTTGAAAAGTGGATGTCCTTCATCCTGAATTACAATCTCCTTTCCTTTCTTAAAGACCTTTGCACTTTTGAAGATGTGTTTTGTCTTCTTCACTATTACTTTGAGGTTGTCCTCCACCTTGCTGATGTTTGATGGCACTACTATCTTGATCTTTGCAAATTGCTTTGTTGCTAGTGTCTTCAATTCCCTTTTGTTGTCTTCAGGATTCCTGTATTTTGGAGCTATATCCTTAGGTTTATCCTTTCGAGTTGGAGCTTCATCTGGTGTAGTTCTATAGAACTTTTTCCTGTTCACATTTAAGAAAACTAAACAGTGATTTGCATGGTCAGTAACAGCACCTACAGTTGCTAAAAATGGGCGGCCAAAAATCAATAGTCAGTCCTTGTCTTGGTCCATCTCTAACACCTACAAATCAGCTGGAATGATCTTGTTTTCAATGACCAATTGAAGGTTTTGAATCATTCCTTATGTTCTCTTTTTGGATGAATCACCAAAAATTATCCTTACTGGAGATGGAATGAGGGTCCTTATACCAAGTTTCTCAGCAATAGATTTAAAGATGATGTTCACATTAGCACCAGAACATAAGCAATCTGAAAATTCAATTCCAGTAATAGAACATGTGAAAGAAAAATGTCCTGGATCCTTAGACTTTTTGAGTCTTTGGACAGGAAAACGTTTTGGTATATCAATATCCATAATCTGACCTCCTTTACTCTCGGTTTTGGGGTCTTTCACGACTGGCTCAGAGCTTGACTTTTCCTTAATTTCTGCAATGGTCTCTTCTTCTGGTATTGTTGACATAGCATTGCAGAATGTCTTTGGATTATCTTCTACTATTCCTGGCAAAGCTCTTGATTGCCTCTTTATTGAGTCTGCAGTTTGGCCTACTTGTTTTTCCAACTTGATATGGGTTGAAAGAGATTCAAACTTCCATACAATCAACTTTTGACATTCATCTCTCTAGTTGCTTTCTCGATGCCTTGCAACAGATGCATGACATTTTTGCTCAACTTTCATCATCTGGTTGCTCATTTGAGAGATGGTTGCTTCTAGAGATCTGGTCTGCACATGTTGAGGGTTGAAAGGTGGCCTTTTTTGAAAGTTTCCTCCTCCATAGTTCCCATTTTGGAACTTGTTCGGAATTCCTTTGTTGCTGCGGGTAAGGCTGGTTCTGGGGATTCTCTCCTCCTTAATTTCAGTATGAGAGTTTGTTGAAGTTGGCATCCTAAAGTTGTGGTTGAAAGCTGGACTAAACCGACTCTGGTACGTCCCTTGTGCTCCCACGAAATTGATCTCCTCTTCTTGAGCATATATGCCATCATCTTCATATCCTCCATCTTTTTCATTACCTACAGCAGTTTCACAAGCATGTATACTCTTATTTTGAGATTTAAGAAGTTGACTTACCAAGCTCAGAAATCTCCCTTGACTCATGACTAATGATAGTCTTCTTTGATCTGTCATATTCAGGGTTGTTGTTGCTATTGGCCACAGCGAGATTCTTGATGAGTGCTCTCCCTTGTGTTACAGTCTTTGAACCAAAATATCCATTGCTGGCAGTGTCAAGAGATAATTGATACTTCTGCTGAAGTCCCTGTAGAAGGTACTTAGCAGGTTTTCTCCAGGGAAACCATGATGAGGGCAGTCTCTCTCATACTCCTTAAATCGTTCCCACGCCTCGAAGAATGACTCTACGGGACCTTGTTGGAAACTTTGGATCTTGTTTCTCAGCTTGTTCGATTTTGAATTAGTGTAGAAATGATTCAGTAAAGCAGACTTGCATTCTTCCCATGAAGTAATAGAACCAGATGGCATATTTTTAAATCATCTAAAAGCATTATCACTTAAAGAGAAAGGGAAAATCTTACACTTCACATAATCTGCAGAACCTGGAGTGGTTCTCACCATGCTGCAGATTTTTTCAAAAAGATCTATATGATCCATAAGATGCTCTGTAGGAACTCCATGTAACAAGTTTTGCTTTACCAAGGTAACAATTTGAGGTTTGATTTCAAAGTCACCTCTTGCTGATGGAGGAACTGAAATGGCCGATCTGTTTTGAAAGTGTTGGTGAGGTGCATCGAAGTCAGCAATAAGTCTGTTGCGGACTTGTCTTCTCGCGGGGTTTACAAGTTGTATAGGTCGATTAGCATCTCTTTTACTAGGAGGAACAACGTTTCCATCATTCTTTTGCTATTCAGGATCGGTCTAGTCTTGTCTCCTTTGGTTATCAGCAGCACGTCTTGGAAGTTGATTTCCCTCTCCATCGAGCAGTGGCTGGTCATCTGCTTCATGAGCAGCCTCACGATCGTTATCGTGGATAGAATCACGATCATCATCATCTCCATCATGACCATCTTTATCACGGTTTAAAGGATTCTCTAGATGGGCGTTCATATTGGCCATCTTGAGCGTTAATAAACAAGGAATTTTCAAGTTCTTTTGGGTTATCAATCCCTTTATCAGTGTAGTACAAAGGGTGTCAATCCATCTTGTGGGTTCAGATCACTAGTTTATGTGCCATGTATCTTAATTCAAGCAAGACAAGTGGGTTTTGGTTTCAAACAAGACACTAAATAGGTCTAAACAAGATTAAAGAAGTAAATAAGCAATAAACAAAAGCAAACAGATGATGATGATGATTATAAGATGATGAAACAAAGGTTTTAGACAAGATAATTGATTAGGTTGCATTAATGTCAAACTAGAGAGCTAATGACAAACAATCAAGCAATTCCAATCAACTTAGAGCTCAAAGATAGATTAATCCTCTCATGAAGCTCATAATCTCTATACTAATCCACTTTCAAACCAAATTCTCATTTATGAAATATGAATTAATAAGCATTAAACATCAGCTCTAATATGTCATTTATGAACAAAACAATCATTTTCATGGTCTTGATGCACAAGCCTCTAACATAGCTTGGTTCAGGCATTTCATCAAACACTTTTGGTGCATGAAATGCCTAAAATCTGGGTTTAAGTGATTATCAGAAACCTAGCATTAAGAAAAGCTATTTAGAGAAAGGAAAATGCAAGATCTAAATCGGAAACTCCCTAATCTAACATCTTTTCACCCTAATCTACCTATCTAAAACCTTGTAAAGAGACTACTCACTAATCATGATGAACACACCTAATCTTTTGCAAGATGTGATGTTAATCATGATTAGAAGCTTTAAATGATACAAAGAAATGATAAGAAAAGCCTCCAATGATTAGAGACGTGATATCTCTTAAGAAATCTGAGTTTTACACAAAAGAGGCAAATAAACTAAAGAGAGAATGAATGCTCCTTAAGGTTTTTCCCAAAAAAACTATTTATAGAAAAGGGTTTAGACCGGGTCAGCCCAGGACAAACTGGGTACTGACCCGGTTTGGTTGGGTCTTGTGCCTGATGTACGAGATGGTCAGATCCCAGCACAAGTCGCACACCCAAGTCGGTCTCATTTCCGAACACATGTGCTAGATGGTTCCACTTCATGTCCCACTCGCACTCCCAAGTCGCACAGCTTTGTGGACTTAGCCAAATTTGATTCTGGAAGTCTCTACCCTGCTCCGGGCAGCCTTACCCGCACAGCCATGTCACAGCTTGCTCTCAGAGATTAAACCCTATGCTACTGCGAGTTAATCAACTCGCACACCCATGTCACATCATTTCCTATCACTCAGACCATTTTGCATTTGAGGCAACATAACTTCTAGGATACTACTCGAAATGACCTGATTCAAACTCCAAAGGAAAATTACTTCTATTACCTAGAACATTACTGAAGAGTGAGAGTGCATCCGGGGAGAGCAAGGGTTCCCGGAGGGCTGATCTTTGAATTGAATTGCATGGGTCCAAATTGGCTTCTAGACATGTCGTTCTTTCGATTTCAATATCTCCCAGCTCATAACTCCAAATCTCCTGATTCTATTTGGTCTAGAAACAAGACTCAATGCTCTCAAACTTTCATGAAGAATCCAGAAGCTGAATCGGCCGGAAAGACCTTCCGGTAATGCAATCTTTGAAATGTATTGGCACAGGAGATTTTTGACCGAGGCTTTAGCAACCGGTACGTGTTTTGGCCGAGAGATCCTGCCCGTGTTATGGATTTTAGCCGAGAAACATCGACCTGCGGCACAATGTTTTTCTGAGAAACTCCAAGATGCCTTTTTCACAATTTTTGATCACTCAAACACCATTTCTCCACCAGGTTGACTTCTCCCACTCCAAATAAGCTCCAAAAGCACCTATTTGACACTCCAAACCATGCAAAACTATCTTGGACCTAATGCAAGCTCCTAAGTCCTAAATTAATGCTTAAAGACCTAAAATGCATGCAATAAGACATGATTTGGACTAAAATATGCAAATTAAATGATGCATTTTATGAATATATCAACTCCCCTACACTTATCCTTTGCTTGTCCTTAAGCAAAAAGAACAAATGAGAAAGAGGTTGTGAGTTTGGAGTTCACATTTCCTATGGGGAGAGAGAGTTAACCACAAAAAGAATTCAAATTCAGGGTCCAAGTTGCTAATTCTTAAATGCAATACAAGACTTTACTTTAATGCTTCAAATTCAAACAATGATCTCCACAAACATTCTTATTCCTCAGTCCTTTACATTCATTAAGATGTAACAATGTGGATCAAGTGATGCTTAATCAAATGAACTTGTTTGGCTAAGGGATGAGGTTATGAGACAAAAAAATGATCTCATTCAATGCTTAAGTAGGTTCAATGCAGCAGGGGATCTCTCTTTGAATGATCAAACTTTGGCGGAAGGTTAAAGGTAAAAAGAAATTGATGCATACAAGGCAATGACTCATCTCACCCCAACACCTAAAATGCCTCTAACCCAAAGTCTCACACTTAAATCCACCCTCTCATGAACCTCACACTCTCTTATCACTCATTTATTATTATTATTATTTTCACTAGGGGATTTACATTTCATTTACAAACACTGGCATTGGGGTCTAAACCGCTCTGAAACAAACCAAAAAGTGTGTGACGCATATGATTATGCAACTCTAGACTCAATCCTAAAATGTGAATGCAACTAAATGAACATTTTTTGTGTTAAAATTTTCAAATTTTTTTTTGTTTTTTTTCTATGCACTTAAGTTATATGCATGATTAGATGAGACTCAAAATGCAAAAGAGAAAATAAGAACATAGATAACATGATTAGTAAACACAAAGCTTCTCCCCCACACTTAAATAACACAGTCCCTTGTGTATAAAAACATGAGAGAGAGGAAAAATCAAACATGAAATGCAAAAGATAGAGAAAAATACTAAATGCTCATATACAAGTGTTTGGAATGATACTTGGTATGGTTCTTATGCAAAGGGGGAGTGAGTATCTGCACCAGGTGAGGCTAGACATCACTGGAGATGGATTTGGCTTGGCTTGTACTCCCTTGTGCGACATGGACTGATCTTGGACCGACTCACACAACCATGTCGCACATAAAGCTTGACTTTCTTCAATTGTGCGACATGGGCTGCTCTCCTTCCTATCTCGCACACCCAAGTTGCACATAAAGCTTCTTGAAAGTTCTCGCCTTTTTTTGTTGCTGCGACATGGATCTAGAAGACACCAACCCGCACACCCATGTAGGTTCAATTTGCGAGCTCTTGTGCGACTTGGATCTTTGTTTTCTGAGCCGCACAACCATCTAGCAGCACCAAGTGAACATGTGTGCGACATGGCCCTTGGTTGACTGACTCGCACACTAATATAGGTCTGAATTGCGAACAAGTGTGCTACTTGGATCAGGAGAAAACTGACTCGCACACCCATGTGGGTGTGAATTGCGAGCATGTGTGCTGCTTGGATAAGGAGAGAACTGACTCGCACACCCATGTAGGTGCAATTTGGAAACATGTGTGCTAGATGGGACCTGACCTTGTCCATCTCGCACACCCATGTAGCACACCAGGCGGCTCACAAGTTCTCATCCCTTAAGTCCTTTCTCAGCTTGTTCTCAAACTCCTTTTCACTTTGTCCTTGGACCACAGCATCCCTAAGTCACCTTAGCCCTGAAAACACTTCACAAAACCCATCAAAACATTCTAAAACATATAAGAGAAGAGAAAAGATTGAAAAAGGCCATGTACAAGGATAAGCTTTGGGGTGTCTCCCAAGAGCACTTTGTTTTAGGTCACTAAGTTTAACTTTTCAGAACCTTTTCTTAATTGGGGTGAGGAGGAGCACTGATGCTCCTAAACATGTCAATTGTCTTAAGCATGAAAGCTGAGCTCTGTATCCTTGGAGGACCATCAGACCCTTTCTCATTTAATCCCAACTTGAGACCCTTTTGCATCAGCTCTTGAATACCATCAAGATCCTTGTCAATGATTGCTTTTGTGAGATCTACCCTGACTTCAGCAAATAGCCCTGATTTTCTATTGCAATCCAGCTTATACTTCACAGCTCCATCATCACATTTCCAAGGAGTGAGATTAAAGTCTTGAGAAGAAGATTCAAATTCATGGTTCTTTTCTTTTAAATCTGAACCATCATCCTTGTTGTTGATCATCTCAAACTCACTTAGTGTAGGAGACCATGTGAGCAAGATGTCTTCTTCTTTAATGGAATGCTCTCCATCTTCATACTTGTAGACAGAGTTGATGTGGGGTTCTTTCTCCTTCTCTCTAGCTGAAGGGGGTTGAGTTCCTCCTAAAACACCAACACTTCCCACATACTTTATTTCAAGCTTGGCTCATCAACCTCTTGAACCACTGATCCAAAAAATTCAGCTAAAGGAGGCTCACCAGGGTAAGAGACATCCTTGTCCACCTTTGTAAGCACCACTCTTTGAGTATCAAAGTCAATTCTTGCCCCTGTAGTGTTAAGAAAGAAGGTCCTAAGAAAAAGAGGAAGCTATTTGGACTTATTCATAATCTGTGGGGACTATGCACTCACCAACCTTCAATGGATATCTATCAGCCCATGAGGTTTCTTTGAGTTAGAATCTCCAAAAGTAATTGAAGAAGGGTAGTCTTTTAATTTCTTGATCCCTAGCCTCTCCATTGTGTCAAGAGACATCATACGAACACTTGAGCCTGAATCACACAAGGCATTCTCAACTCTGAACTTCCCAAGAGTGCAAGAGATGGTGAATTTTCCTGGGTTTTCCAGCTTTGGGAGGGATGTAGGCTTCACTATTGCCGAATCAAGGCTGGAGATTCCATCTTGAGGAGTTTCTTGATCTGTTCTCAGCCCCTTATCCTCAGTACCATCAGAAATCTTCTTGTTCCTAGCAAAACAAACTGCCTCCCCACCTTCTTTCTCAATGTCCTCATTGAGATCAGAGAACATGCTCACAAAGTCTTCTATAATGGCGTCTTCTTCTGCATTGGTGGAGGTTAATTCATCAGATACTTGACCATAAAGAAGGTGTTCAATTTCCTAAACAGCAGCAATGTGATCATCACTTGAGTATATTGCATTGCAATAATCTTTGGGGTTTCGAACAGCTTTGCCAAGAAGAGAGACATGAGTTTCTGAAGTGGAGATGCCCTTGTTCTTCTGAAGAGTCTTTAGTTCAGAGCCTAGTATCTCCATCTTAGAACTCAGGTCATGACACTTGGAATCCAGCTTTTTTTGTCCTTGTAAGAGCTGTTGGAGAACAACACTGATATCAGGACCCTGTTGAACTTGTGGCGGACCAAATTCTCCTTGCAGGTCCAAGCGCAAGGCGTTCCTTGGCCCCTCCTTGCAATTATGTTGGGGACGTTGCCAGTGCGGAGGGAATGATTTATTGAATTTCCTCGCATGTCAAGTGGCTGAACTTGTGGCGGACCAAATTCAGGAGGTGGAGGCCTTTGTTACTGGAATCTGACTTGGTTATTAAAGATATTCCCTTGGTGCTGAAATGTTGGTTGCTGAAAAGCTTGTTGGCCTTGGAAGTTACCTTGGAACTGATTCTTTTGAACAAAGCTTTGTTGACCTTGTTGAGGAGGGTATACTTGATCTTGGGGTTGGCTACATTGGTGCTTCTATAAGACAAGTTCTGGTTTCTGTTGAAGTTGTTGTAACCTTGAAACTTGTTCTCATTAAACTCTTCTTGAGTAAGACCCTCTTCATTGACATTGTCAAAGCAACTCCTCTCATTAAACTCTCCCACATAATGTATAGGCTTTTGAGTGGCAACTAGGACTTTGTCAATCTTGACCTGCAGCTCTTTGATATCTCTCCATTCTTTGCTCATTACTTGAGCCCTCAGTTCTGTTTGCCCTGTCATAATCCTCCCCATAAGTATCATTACTCATGGCTAAATTTTCTACCAGCTCCAAAGCAGCATTTGTCTCTTTAGCCAAAAAGTTCCCATTAGAAGCTGTGTCCAACTGATTCCTGATCTTTGGAAGGACTCCTCTATACAAGGTAATCAAGAGTGAAGCCTCAGAAAACTATGATGGGGACATTGGTTTGTGTAACTCCTAAACATTTCCCATGCTTCCCCAAAGCTTTCATTTTGTGCTGGTAAAGCTTGAGATTTGATTCCTCAACTTAGCTGTCCGATCCTTGATGTGGAAAAGAACTTTGAGAGAAAGGCTAATTTACACTGCTCCCAAGTTTGAATTGATCCCCTTGGTAAGTTCTTCTCCCATTGATGAGCTTTATCCCCCAAGCTGAAAGAAAACAAACTTAGCTTGAAGCTGTCTTCTGTAACTCCATTCTTAGTGAGATCACAAACCCTGTCAAACTGATCCAAGTGCTCTAGTAGATCCTCCATAGGGTAGTCAGTGGAACTTTGAATTCTGAAACATGTTAAGCAATGATGCCTTCACCTCAAAGTTATTGTTTTGGACTGGAGGAGCCTGAATGCCTGCCCTGTATTGGTGTGCATTGGCTCGGTCATTCTCTCCCAAAAACACTGGAGGAGGCTCTTGACGTCTGGGAGGGTTTGGGAGGGGCTGCTGATTCATATGAGCTTGCTGCTCATTCCTAGCCGCTTGCTGCTGATTCCTCTCTGCCATATTCTGGTTAACAAACGCATGCTGTTCATTTCTATCAGCCTGAGCTTGATTCCTTTTAGCCTGGTGCTCAGCTTGTTCCACATGCTGTTCCATTCCCAACCTCTCTAGATGAGCAGCTCTTTCTCTTGCTCTTCTTTCTAACAAGTTGATATTGTTGTTGTATGGAAGAGGAGGGTCAGAATTTCTTGATCTTGTTCTCATACACCTGTAACTCAAAGACAAAATTTGAAAGTCTTATCAGTAAAAAAACGTAAAAAGCTTGATATAATGAACAAAGCAGAAACTAATGCTAAATCTACACAAGTTGGCAACGGCGCCAATTGATAAACAAGGAATTTTCAAGTTCTTTTGGGTTATCAATCCCTTTATCAGTGTAGTAAAAAGGGTGTCAATCCATCTTGTGGGTTCAGATCACTAGGTTATGTGCCACGTATCTTAATTCAAGCAAGACAAGTGGGTTTTGGTTTCAAACAAGACACTAAACAGTTCTAAACAAGATTAAAGAAATAACAAGCAATAAAAAAAAGCAAACAGATGATGATGATGATTATAAGATGATGAAACAAATGTTCTAGACAGGATAATTGATTAGGATACATTAATGTTAAACTAGAGAGCTAATAACAAACAATCAAGCAGTTCTAATCAACTTAGAGCTCAAAGATAGATTAATCCTCTCATGAAGCTCATAATCTCTATACTAATCTACTTTCAAACCAAATTCCCATTTGTGAAATATGAATCAATAAGCATTAAACATCAGCTCTAATATGTCATTTATGAACAAAACAATCATTTTCATGGTCTTGATGCATAAACCTATAACATAGCTTGGTTCAGACATTTCATAAAACACTTTTGGTGCATGAAATGCCTAAAATATGGGTTTAAGTGATTATCAGAAACCCAGCATTAAGAACATCTATTTAGAGAAAGAAAAATGCAAGATCTAAATCCTAAACTCCCTAATCTAACATCTTTGCATCCTAATCTACCTATCTAAAACCTTATAAAGAGACTACTCACTAATCATGATGAATACACTTAATCTTTTGCAAGAAGTGATGTTAATCATGATTAAAAGCTTTAAATGATAAAACAAAATGACAAAAAACAGCCTCCAATGATTAAAGACGTGATATCTCTTAAAAAATCTGGGTTTTACACAAAAGAGGCAAATAAACTAAAGAGAGAATGAATGTTCCTTAGGGTTTTTCCCAAAAAAACTATTTATAGAAAAGGGTTTGGACAGGGTCAGCCCATAACAAACTGGGTACTGACCCGGTTCAGTTGGGTCTTGTGCCTGATGTACGAGATGGTCACGTCCCTGCCCAAGCCGCACACCCAAGTCGGTCTTTCTTGCGAACACATGTGCTAGATGGTTCCGCTTCATGTCCCACTCGCACTCCCAAGTCGCACAGCTTTGTGGACTTCGCCAAATTTGATTCTGGAAATCTCTACCTTGCTCCGGGCTGCCTTACCCACACAGCCATGTCGCAGCTTGCTCCTAGAGGTTAAACCTTATGCTGCTTCGAGTTATCAAGTCACACACCCATGTCGCAGCATTTCCTATCACTCGGACCACTTTACGTTTGAGGCAACATAACTTCTAGGATACTGCTCCAAATGACCTGATTCAAAATCCAGAGAAAATATAGTTCAATTACCTAGAAAATTGCTGAATAGTTCGAGTGCATCCGGGGAGAGAAACGGTTCCCGGAAGGCTGATATTTGAAGTGCATTGCAAGGTCCGAATTGGCTTCTAGACATGTCCTAATTCGGAGTGCAATATCTCACAGCTCACAACTTCAAATCTCCTAATTCTATTTTTTCTGGAAACTAAACTCAATGCTCTCAAACTTTCATGAAGATCACAAAAGCTGAATCGGCCGGGAAGACCTTCGAGTAATGTGATCTTTGAAATGTATCGACACATGAGATTTTTAGCCGAGAAGCTTAAGCAGTCGGTACGTGTTTTGGCCGAGATATCCTGCCTGCGGTATGGATTTTAGCCAAGAAACATCGACCTGCGGTACAGTGTTTTTCCGAGAAACTCCAAGTTGCATTTTTTCATCATTTTTGATCACTCAAACACCATTTCTCTACCTGGTTCACTTCTCCCACTCCAAATAAGCTCCAAAAGCACCTGTTTGACACTCCAAACCATGTAAAGCTCTCTTGGACCTAATAAAAGGTCCTAAGTCCTAAATTAATGCTTAAAGACCTAAAATGCATGCAATATGACATGATTTGGACAAAACTATGCAAACTAAATGATGCATTTTATGAATATATCAAGCGTTCTTCTCCTGCGTCTTCAGAGTTCTCTTTCGTGTTTGTCAATCTCGTCTAGGGGTGGTACAAAATTAGCAGGATTTCTCCTAGTGTTTATGCACTGGAGAGCAAAGAAAGCAAAGATAAAAAGAGAAGTCAGAAAAACATCAGCAGAACTCGAAAATCTTGTGGTCTAGAATTGAAATTACATTAAGAAATCAATCAAACAGCAAACAAATCCCCGGCAACAGCGCCAAAAACTTGATATTAGTGATGTGGGCAACTACAAGTTTTACCCTAAACAAGCTGCAAGTGCACAGCAAACGCAGTAGTACTTAGGGATCCAATCAACATGGATTTGTGTGTTGAGGACTCCTAACTGATACTAATAACAATTGTTGACCTAATTAGATGAAAAGAGGTTTTGGTTGTCACTAAATCAAATAAACTAAGCAGGGAATAAAACGTTGAAAAGAAATCGGTTGAAAACAATATAAAAAAAGGCGCTGGATTTAGAGTTTATCTCTAGGGTTCATGATCTATAACATAAGGAATCTAGATAAAGATTTTCTATAACTCTGGAACTAGAATAGACACTTATAAGATTAGCCAACTCTCGTCACCCTAATCATCTAATCACTTTAACTAGACAAGTAGCTTTTGTCTCTTGGCGCGAAAGAGATCATGCATTAGACATTAAATTCATCTCGGCTCACGTCTCCTCCATAGGTAGCTTACGTCTCCTATAACGGTTACGTCCATAAGATCCAGTTCAGGTAACCTGATACATCACTCTTGTGGCTCTGATTCAATTTTAGATCAGACACTGGGTGATCAATCCAGCATACAACATTAAGAATGAGATGAATGGGAGAGTCATTTAAAATCGAAGTCCTTTAACCTAAAGGCCTAGATGTCATCGATTATGGGGTCCTTTTTGATGGTCATTTTACCCAATAAGGTAACTACTCAGATATAGCTTAGCTTGACATCATCATTGGTTTGAAATGAAAAGCAATAAAGTAAAGAAGATAAAAGATGAAGAAAAACTTCTCTTATTGGAGACAGGTTTGGCAAGAAAAACCTTCTACAAATGCATAAAAGTAAAACCTAAAACTTAAATGAAGTACTGTCCTTAAAACATGAAAGAGGCTTAGTTACAAAAGACCTAGAGACAATGTATTTATAGTGTATCTCCTGTTCTAGGTGTTTAGGATTTGTAAAATGAGTGCATGAGTCCACTTGAGCCTTGGTTGGACTTCTGAGGCTCGGAACTAGGTCCATCACAGGTGAGAATGGCTGGGCCGGGTGCAGGGAGCTTTGGCCGCGGGTCAGAGTTGTTTCACTTTTCAGGACTGAGTTGATCTGCCTTCAGTGCATTTATGATATCTGAAGATCTGCATTGATTCCAAGTGCATTGGAAACCTGGTTGTCTTCTCTATAATGTCTCTAAATTTTGGGATGACCGGACTGATCAGACGGTGAGAAGATCTTCATTTATTGCCAAATTTCTGACGGTCTGAATTTATCCAAGATGTACTTTTGCTCCAAAATGCACTTTAAAAGTCCAAGTTTTGTGAAAAATCTTTTAAAACTCCAAAACATGAAAATCACTAATAAAACTTTGAAAACTGTTGTTGTTCAAGATAAGAAATCCAAAGTCTGTACCGTACAGAGATGTGTCTGGTGTTGCAAAAGGGTGGAGTTCCAGACCTCTCTGGCGAATTGGCAATCGCGAAGGACATGTGTTATGTTCTCGGGGTTACCACAAAGTCTGCAGCTAGAGTCCACTTAGATCCCTCTACGAACAAGTTGGACCCCAACATGGAGCGTTTCCACTACTGCTCACCAAAAACAATGCTTGATTTTTGGAGCCGTCCAAAAAATTCACGATGACAAATTGTCGTTTGATCAGCTGTAGTGATCCCATAACCTGACCTGACTGAGTATTTTCCGTCCTTCTACGGAAGCCATACAAGTTTATCAGTCGGGCAAGAAGAGCTTATCAGAATTAGGCAAATTAGCTGTTCGCAATGCAGGATGATTTAACGAATCTCTCTCCAATCCCACGAGCTACTGCCTTGATCTATGAGGTATGATACTCAGAGATTAAGCGACGAAAAGGTGGGTAGACCAAGAGGGCCAAGAGGGGTTTCAGGACTTAGCCAGGGCTCATTCTAGACGATGATGGATTCACCATTGCCCACTAGTCATCCCATCCCTCGACGGAGGATCTCTCTTCCTGCCATGATGCTTCGCCACCCATGAGACGGTGCTGACGGTAACGAACAATCTAAGAAAGATCTATTGTGGCAATACTTGCCCAATAAAACAAGGGAAACCGAAGCTTGGGGATGTGAGATGAGGCGAGCTCCCAATTTTGTCAGCAGGGAGTCATTGAAAAATTCGATATCTCGAAATCCCAATTCTCCAGCATTCCTCGGAACCGTTAACTTCGACCATGATACCCAAAAAAATTTCTGAATATCGACTTTGTCGTCCCACCAGAATGTCGTAAGAACCGTTTGAATCTGTTTGCATACTGATCTCGGGAGCCTAAAGCATAACATGGTATGGGATGGCATCACAGAAAGAACGAATTTGAGGAAGACCTGTTTGCCTGCTTCTGAGAGAAATCGAGAGGACCAGCTATGGGATCTTTGTCTAATTCAGTCGATGAAGCCAGCAAAGATATCTTTTTCTAATGTCCAAAGTTTTCTGGGAGTCTCAAATATTTACCCGTTTTGCCTTCATTATGGATGTTAAGGATTCTCCTAAATGCAAACCGACGGTATTTAGGCATTTTGGCCGAGAACAAAATCGACGATTTGCTGAAATTTATGCATTGACCTGATGCTGTCTCGTATTTGTGGAGAATAGTCACCAGGTTCCTGCAGCTTGTAGGGTCCGATTTGCAGAACAAAAATGGTTGACTTGAGGGCTATTTTTTGAGACGTGAATCCCTTGTAGCGAGCCGTCCTCCTGCGCCTTTTGGCAGAGCCCCACGAGGACATTAATACAAAGAATGAAGAGATATAGGGAGAGGGGGTCCCCTTGTCTGAATCCGCGAGACGGAAGGACCCTTTCCTGGAGACCTCCATTGATAAGGAAAGAGTACGATACTGTTGTGATGCACTCCATTATCCACTTAATCCACAATAAATATAATTCAAGGCTCATAAGCACAGCTCGAAGGAAGCCCCATTCGATTCTGTCATAGGCCTTACTCATATCAGTTTTAATTGCCATGAAGCAGCGTTCTTTAGCCTCAGACGTCCGAAGATAGTGTAACATCTCATGAGTGATCAAAACATTATCCGAGATGGCTCTGCCAGGAACAAAAGCCGATTGGGTCTGGAAGGATGCCTTGTAGACGTTTGTTGAGGATTTTGGTGACTTTGTAGTAGACGTTGCAGAGAGTGATTATTCCAGTACCCTTTGGAATAAGCCTGATATTTGTTTCGTTTTGGCGGGCAAGAAAATCTCCTGAGGTGAAGAACTCTTGGATTTATTTTGCAACATCTTGACCTATAATGGGTCAGTAAGTGTGAAAGAAACCAGCACAGAATCCATCCAGCTCTGGTGCTTTGCTAGGGTGGATAGTCTTGACGGCAGCGTGGATCTCTAGAAAATCGGGAATGGTGGGGAGACGTGCATTCATCTCGTCAGAGACTTTAGGTGAGAGCCATTCATCCACAAGATGTGACGCAGGGTTATCTTGGGACGAGAAAATGTTTTAGAAATATTCCGAGATGATACGAGAAAAATTGTGTTCCTCATAAAAAGCCAATCAATCCATTCTCTTCTTCCAACACCGTGAACCTGTTACAGGTTCGTCTGTTCCGTGTTACCGTGTGCAAGAAGCGTGAATTCTGGTCTCCACTTTGAAGCCAGAGAATTCGGCTTCTCTGTTTCCAAAACTGTTTCTCCTCCTTGTATGCTTTTTCAAGAATCACGGTGCAACGTCCAATTATTTCCGGATTTGGAGTGTCCCCCAACAATGCTGCTTCTAGTGTGGTTTGTGTTTCCGATATGAGTTTAGCACTGTTCATATCCTGGTCTTTAACACAGCGAATGATCTCCTTGCGAGAATCCAAGATCTTTTCGAGGACTGTTTCGCGGTCTTTGGTATTCCAAACTTTTCCTATAATCTCGAAAAATTCGTTCTTTTCACGAATTCTATTATCAAAGCGAAAGATACCTTTGCGCTTGATCCTGAGTCGTCTAAGAAGGTTACTAGCGGGCGATGGTCCGATCCCTTATAACGAAGGTACTCCGATCTGCCCGACGGGAAGTCTTCTAGCAATGCATCGTTTGAGAGAGATTGATACAGTCGCCTACGAACGAAGTGATCATATCGCATACCTCGCTAGGACAATGGGTTTCCGGAATGCTTAACATCCCATAACCCATTTTGAGATATGAAGCTTCGAAAGTATATAAACGATCCTTCGTGTCTTCTTGCCCCCCCCCTCCCACGCTTCTCTAAATTATCGAGAATCTTATTAAAATCCCCTGAAAGAAGGCAGGAGGAATCTCTATTAGCGCCCAAATCCGAGATTTGATTCCAAACCTCTTGACGTTTTTGGCTTTGTCAGATAACCGTAGACGAAGGTAAAAAAGAATGACTTTGACTTAAACTTGATTTTGGTGTCTATGAAGTTAGGAGAAAAGGAGAGGATCTTGATGTGAACATCCTTTTTTCCAAAATAGCGCTAAGCCACCACTAAGTCCAACCGGCGGAACCGTAAATTTGTTTCGGTAACCCATCCACTGAAGAAAAACTCATCATGGTTTTTTATTACCATGAAAAGGGAAAAGACTGCATCTTAATTCCCTAAGGCGTCAAATTGTAAGGAGTTTCCACTTCCTTGATATTTCCAACAGCTTGTAATCATTGAGAAGTGAATGGTATTTGGAAAACCACCGAACCCTTACAAGTAGAAGACACTAAGACCTTAGAAATAGAAGCTACAAACTGCTCATGAGTTTCCCCACTACGAGGTACAAATCCAGAAGATGAAGCTTTAGATGACTTCGAGGGAATATTCCTTTGTGACTCTGCACTAGCCTTCCTCTGTGGCGAATTCTTCTTCTTCAGTACTCTCCTCTTCGAGTTTCCTGCTTTAAGAGGGCTATGAGGAGTAAGTTTTCTGGAGGCCGAGACTGTCAGGCTTTTGGTAATAGTCTTTGCTGAAATCTTGGATGTCATCTTTGTTTGTTTCCTCTTTTGGTTTATCTTCTTTGTTATGCCCAATCTCTGTTTTGCAGGAACTGTTCGCGGACTGCCTGCAGATCGGTTCATTCTGGAATTTAAATTGGAACTTCTCGGCTCCAAGATCCTTCCTTGAGATCTTGTCTTCCATCTTCCAGACTTGTGGCATGAATCCGATAAGGTTTTTTGGCTTTTGAATAGTCGGGTTTAGGACCCTACTGATGAGAGTGAGCCGATTCGCTTCAATGAGATCTGGATAAGCTTCATCTGGAGGCGGATTGGAGGTTATCGTATCCACCGGTGAGATCCCATTATGTCTTTACCCTTCTCCGCTTGAGAGTACCGACGAACCATAGAGTCGTGGTGAGCAAGCAAACAAGGGAAGGGAGCAAAACTTACGGAGAGCGCGTGAGGAAAACTGAAATAAACAGTAAAGACGCAAACAAGTGTAGTCGATGTGAGGGGCACGTAGGGGAGAGACGGCGGAGGAGGGTTAGGTGATTGTCGAGGACCGAGAATCACAGGGATGTCGAAGAGATCTCAAAATCGCCATGGAGAAACCCTAGAGCGCCGCACAATGTCAAATGATGATTTCATTCAAGTTTAATTATCTTCCTTTTATGGTAAATACTTTTATTTTCATATTTTTAAATCCTTTTAATTTGTTTTTTTACTTTAAATCTTGTCATTTTAAAAAAATTAACAAAACTGCTGTACATATTTAAGCTCTTTAGAGACTGTAATTTAGAGATGAAAGTTGGTATATATCATATTTAGAGAAAATATGAAACTGATCCCAAGGTACCTCAAGTGTCTTAAATCCTCTTCGGGGAATCCTTTCGAATTAAACCTAAGCTCTCCCAGATTTAGAACTCTTAGTAGCTTCCGTTTCAAGATAGGAATTTTGACAGAATCCCCACATCAATCCATTACTACTCCAAAGAACAAGAAGGATCTCATTCGTTTGTTCAGACGTCTGTCGCCCATGTTGTAGTTCATCATCAGAGACTGAACCACCTCCCTTCTGCAAGTACTAGAAGACTTGCTCGGTGTAAAGATCTACAAAGTTTACCTCTTTTGCTTTTTTAACAGCCACATCCCTGTGAAGATCATGGATCCTACAAGAGTTCACAGATCCTCTTTTTCTTTTCACTGCTTCCACTAAGCTTCTGCCTATCAGCTCTTCTATGTAATCTCGTGCAACATCTTCCATCTGGATCTCTCCGTCCTTTTGTATAAATCTTTTTGCTATAAATAATTGTATCAACATCTCTACATTGATCTCAAAGTCCTCTGGGAAGACACTGAGGTAAAGAAAGCATAGTTTCAACTCGTGCTGCAACTCCTTGAAGCTTAAGTCAAACAGAGTGGAGATGTGAATAGAGTAATCTTTCAGGTGTTTCCATAAACTGGCATACACATAATTCCACTCGTTTGGCCTTTTTGAAGACTTTATACCAGCAAGAACGACTATAGCAAGCGGTGGCCCACCACATTTTTGAACCATATCTTTTCCAATTCTCTCCAATTCTTCACCACCTTGTTCACTATTCCTAAACGCTTTCTTCAAATGTCAAGAACCTTAACTTATGGGTGTAGACTCTTGGGTTCACGCCTTCAGCCACGGTTTGAATACGTGTAGTGATGATGACTCTACTTCTTTTATGATTTCCTGGTAAAGGTCTTTCAAGTTCTCCTACCCTTCTCTCTCCCAAATATCATCTAGCTACCACCATCAAGTATTTATTTCCGAAAAAAGTATTTATTTGCAAAAAAAAAGTATTTATTTCCATCTAGAAGTCGGTAAAGGTACCCTTCTAAGTCCTCCTCTTCAAATATCTTGATCCTTGCAAGCTCTGCATCAGTAACCACTCCTAGAGATCTTATAATTCTCAAAATCATATATTTTGCTTTATAATCTTGAGAAACATAGTTCCACACGCGGCAATCAGAAGCTCAGTGGCATAGTGACTTGTGTAAAGAGATTGGGTCCAAAATCCTACAGAAAATGATTTAAAGCTCAGTGTTCTAGAAAATCAGAAGATGTGGCGTCAATGTGGAAAGTGCCAATACATGATCGAACTTTCCGGAGGATGCATTCAAGTAACTTGCAGGTATCATCATTATCATCGTCATATTTTTGAATATGAAATAGCATTCTCTAGCTTGTTATGTTTCTTTTGAAATTTGAAATTTTGATTATGTTTTCCTCCTAATTAAATTTGAGAAACTAGATTTAGACCCGTGCACAGGAAGTTTTTTTTTATAGAGATTTCAAGTTTGGAGAGCATATACAATTAAAATTTTTATTTGTGTGTATGTTAATAGTTAGGTTATAAGAACAATTTTATTTATCTGTCGCATTACTTGAATGTATATTAATTTGGTATGGTTTTGGTTATTTATAATTGAGGATGATATTATTTAAATTTTCAATGTTGTCTACATAATATAAACGTATATAGTATTAGACAAACATATATACATATATATATCGTAATGAACAAACATCTATAGAGAATAATGAAAGCAATCTATCTTATTGATAAATCCTGAATTTGACAGAAGTTCATAGAAGTAAAATGTTGACTACTTCACTTGGTCACCTTTGTAGCTAAACGACATGAATAGTTGAACCTCCAACTATAATTAATAGGTGAATATGATATATGAGATTAGTCTTTAATCTCAATGTCATTGTTCTCCGTCTTATTGGATTTGAAGTACCTAAATAATTATATACAGATATGTTATTACTGGCATTTAGAAAAATATCAAATACTTATATAGTACTTACTTATCTTTGAACTTGTCAACTTCAACAATATGGGGATCAAAAAGAAACCTTGACATCCCTCTTGCATCCGAAACAGTCAATGTCCCTAAAACATAGATTTTACGTATAGTTAATATTTGGTCTAACCATAATAACTACTGTTATCATGATTAAATATTAATAACTTAGTTAGAAACAAACCATTGTTGTAAGCTATACGCCAGTCTGTCAATACACATGTTATATTAGAACCACAGGCAGACCACCATTGTGATTGGAAATCATCAGCCAAGTTACCATAAGCAACACAACTAATTTCAACATTCCTACAATATATTAACAAAATATATTGTTATCTTAATAACATACAATTAAATGGGTAACGATTCAAATACTTACTTGAGATTTCTTAACGTAAATCGTAGTCGACTATAGTATCTACGAAAATCACAATCTAGTCTGTAATCCTTAATCCTTGTAAGTCGTCCAACGTGGACAACAGCACCAAGTAAATCTAATATCACATAAAGTATCAAAAGATGTTTAAAAGATTTTAAATTGAAAATCAATGAGAATTATACAAGACAAATACCAATAGGATACTTATGATCAATAGTTCCATCCAAAATATCCTCAAACTCTGAGAAAGACATAAATTGAGTATCAGTGGGGATTTCATATAGCCTTTTGACAGTAGTATTCTGAAGTAGAAAAATCCTCCATTTATGATGAGTTGTTTTTCTGAAACCAAAATGAATCATTTACAACAAAATCATGTAGAGTATTCCACTTTCCTTCTTGCAAAGCTTGATCATAATACGAAACCAACACAGGATTAGTCATCGAAGCTTGAATCTTGCATCCCTGAAACGTTCAGTATCAATATATTTAGATGTTTATGAATAATAATACTACTATGAAATAAATAATAATAACTTACTTCTTCATCCACCAGAATAAATTCCAAACCTTCAATTCCTTGTGGACCAAGAGTTTCCCATTTTTTTAAAACCAATATTTTGATTTTCCAGTCCGATCTCCATGAATGCAAATCGGAAACTCGGTGATAGAGTTCCATGGTGAAAGGGTACGGTGTGGTATCTAAGTTTTAGACAACTGCAAAATCCAATATATATCGGAGGCTTTAGGTTTATAGTAATACAGTTAGATTAATATGTCTAATGGAAACCGAATATCTCGAATGGATATTTTCTAAGATCAGGAATCTATATTTATAGTTTCAAAATTAGTAACTAAAAATCCAATAATAAATTCATATATTATTTTGATTATATCTTAGTGATTTTTTATTTATTGATGATATGATAGTACTATTTATATAGAAGTACAACGATATATATAAACTGTGTTATATAACAGAAAAAAACTTGTTAAGTTGGTTGCGTGTTAAGGATTGGTAATACATGTCTATTTTAAATTTCTACTACTCATTAGTGAATGAAAAGGCAAAATATATGACTAACAAATAATACAAAAAATTAATATCCAAATAATACACTTTATTGAAATCATATTAAATATGGTAGGAAGAGAAACAAAGTATTTATTAAAACAAACTTAGGAGAACACCACTCATAACAAAATATAAAATAGAATATAAAATATAAGATAGCATAACATAAGTCCTAATCCTTTCTTCCTTGAGAACTTGAAGCACTCACGTATACTTCCGTTATCTTCTTTGCAAGCCTGAGAAGAATATTTTTCATGTAATTAGTCAGTTAAAAAAAATCATAATCTAAAACTATTGAATGTTAATAACGTTTATTACTTGATCCCAAAGCTTTTGACTTCATCCAATGGCGGGGCAATAGCAAAACGTGAAAGCGATCCCTCCTTGTAATTTTCAATTGTTATTTCATCTAATATATAAATAAGATAAGGTTATCATGTTTTGAATGTGTATAAGGTTGTCTTATAAATATGAAAATCATATAAACGCACCAATGTTTTTCTTAACCAACCAATCAGTTAAGACACAAATAGCAAATGGACTCTTCCCTACAGGACCTTTGCATTTCCCTTCTATCTCGTAAGCCAAGTCATCATGTGCAACACAGTTAAGAGTACAATTCCTACACATTATAATTATTATGATTATATTGTATCTCAAATAATGATATAAAAACATAAAACCATTATATTACTTAATCCAGATCTTTAATTCGGAATCTCAGTGTTGGAACACTTTTGTCATCGGGATCAACAACTGTTACCATATTTTCGACATGATCCAGAACACCAATCAAATCTGGATTAAAAAATATTGTAGTACCACAACTGATCAATATTACACAATCAATCATACAATACTATAATCGATAACACTAACATAGTTAAATACATAATTAATAAAGATAAATGTTAATACTTACCAACTGGGTAGAAGTGGCTGTAAGGCTTATTGTAAACATGGCTGAAATCAACAAAACGAAGGAAAGGATCTCCAGTCAAAGGTCGGATGGAACTGACCTTAGTTTCACCATCTAAAATTATTTGCTTAACGTGTCTTGTAGTCCGTTCTTCCCACTTAGAAGGAATTAGTTTGAATTTGGATAACTGCACTCAATTTCCTTCTTGCAAAACGTATTCAAAATAGGATAGATTGAGGTTACCAACGTAGGCAGAAATTCTGCAACCCTGTTAGGGTAATTGATATAAAACATTAGTAGCAAAACGATATGAAGTACTAATAATATAAAACATTGATAGAGATGAGTATCAAACTTACATTCTCATCAACCAATATGAAATTCATCACACGAAGACCGTCAGCATCAAACGCCCCCCATCTCTTTAAAATCTTCACCTTAATTGTCCAACCATCCTCCCAAGATTGTAACTCATGCACCATTTGGTATTCACGCATTTTGTTTGAGTTTTCAATTAAAGATGAATAAAATGGTTTGCAGCAAAGGTTTATATAGGAGTATGTTAGTAAAGTAAGGATATGACGTCCCAAAATTATTTGCGTATATACGACAAATTGTAAAAAAATTTGCAACAGTCAGTGATTTTAGGAATATGTATCTTGTTAGTTATATCTTAGATGACATAAATTACGATTCTCTATATTGTTTAAGAATATTTCCATAGTTTTGTTGAAGTAGTTACGATACATTTAACAGATTATAGAATTAAATATTAACGTATATTTTGTGCAACTTCAAATAAGTAATATAACAAATATATGGAAGTCGTATTCGTAATCTTTTTTAAAATGATTTGTTACATATATATTCATTATCTGTGTTATCTCGCGTAAATAAGGAAAGATGATTATAGAATATCTAATCAAATATTAGCAATGATTAATTTAAGGAATACTGAACCCTAAACATAAAATTTCTAATAATAAGATTACTATCATATCTAAATTCTTCCGGATATCTAGTCATTATATTTTCCAAATGCTGAAATATAAGGAGACAAACAATTGGAGATATAGCACAGCGAAGTATCATTGTTTACGTAAATACCAAGTAAGAACAAATAAAAAACGTTAAAATTATTAGTATATTACCAAATATCTCCATTAATAATTTAACATAATAATTTAATATAAATTCATTATTAACTAACTTATTAATTCTTTTTTGTGGTTACATCGTTAGTACTAAAATTAAATTGAATTAAAAATTTGTTAATAAAGTAAATTTATAAATGAACGATTGTATTCGATTTATAAGATCATTTAGTTTGCATAAATTGTTATCTTTTTCAAATTATAATAATTATGATAACATAAAATATATTTAAAATAGTTAAAATAAAAAAGGTAATAGTTCAAAGTGTAACTTCAAAGAAATCCGAGAAATAAAACATAAGTCTTAACAGTCAACAAAGAAGGAGGACATCACTTCTTTTGATTACTGACATGAAATTAAAGATAGTTAAGAAAAAGAATTTCAGGATTTGATGAAATCAAATTACACATCTCTTGTTCCAGAAGATGAAGGATTGTGGGCCGAATCCCTTAGCTTTTGTCAAATCCTGAACAAATACATAAAATAAAAATAAGTAAGGATAACTAAAATAAATTTTAAATTGAAAATGTGATTATTAAGGTAAGAGAAAATATTACTTGGCACGGAGATCGTTTACTTCATCAATATCTGGATGAACCAAGAAACGTGAGAGCTTTCCTTCTTCAAAATCAGTGATCATAATTTCATCTATATAAAAAAAAATTATAAAGAATAAAACAATTTGACTAAAAATAAATATCAAAGCAAAAATAAATACATAATGGCTACTTACTCTCATTTTTCTTAACAACTCAATCAGTCAATACACATATGGGATATGGTCCTTTAAGTAATTCGCAGTTTGATTTTTCCTTGATATCATAAGCCAAATCACCATGTGCGACACAGTTCAGTGTGTTACCCCTAGAGATAAAGAAAAATTCTTACTAAATAGAAATTTCTATAATCATAAGATCAAATAAAACATAGTAGAATGCATTACTCTATATCCATGATACGAAAATGTAGGGTTGAAACACTGTTCTCATCATTGAAATCTTCAACAACATTGCCAATCTCCTTATCAAAAATACCCATCACATCTGAATAAAAACCCAATAATCAACGCATGTCTATATAACATAGCTTTATTTTATTTTGTTTTGAATACATGAAAAACAAAACGAGACGTATGCATTTTATACAAAAACAGAATATTATTAAAAGGAAACATACCGATCGGGTAGTAGTGAGAAGGACGGTTGTAAACACTTGGAAAATCAACGATTTTGATGAAAAGATCCTGGCTCAAAGGTCTGATATAATTCACCTTTGAACTCTGATTGAGAATGATCTTGTAAGCATGATTTGTGGTTCTTTCATTCCAACCGGAGTTAACCAAGCGAAACTGTGAAAGTCGAAGCCAAGCACCTTCTTGGAAAACCCTCTTGTAGTAAGAGAGTTTGAAGTCGTTAACCATAGCAGCAACTCGAGATCCCTAGCAAATTATAATATTTAGTTAAATTAGCAACAATTAACAACCAAAAAATAAATGAATTCTGTGGACAATAACGAATCTTACCATTTCATCAACCAAGATGAAATACATTCCTTCATGGCCTTCTGAATCAACCGTATCCCATCTCTTGAGTACCTTCACTTTGATTGTCTGTTTGAACTCCTCCCATGGTGTGAGATCTTTAACCATTGAATAGTCGGCCATTTTGTTATGCAGAGATATTGATGATTTTTTTTAGGTTTTCTCTTTGTTAAGGATGAAGTGATGGACGACTAAAGGTACGCTATATATATATAGAAGATGTAGAAAATTTATTGAGTAAGGTCGCGATGGTTGGAATAAATTTAATCGCAATAAATACAAAAATGGAATATTTATTTTGTTAAAAAAAGGAATAAGTTCACCGAATCTAGTTCAATCGGTGTAAGAGGTTGTCAGTAGATGTATCAGTTTATATTCAGAAAGGAAAAAAAGGAAGTTACAGATGTAATGATACAAACATATTTCTATCAAATACAATTAATATTTATGCAAAGATACAAAGACTATATTAATTCCCTTACTATAATTAAATTTCAATATTAATAAGTTGTGTAACATTTAATTTTCATAAAAAATTAAGAAGCTATATATACTTTCATATTGACATGAATATTTTATATATTGCAAAATTAAATTGAGTATAAGTTTGTTTAGTAACCAAAATGTATATAAATCAAAGTGAAGTTTAAACGACGTGAATCTATACATGCAAAAATATTTCGAACGAAAATAGCAATAAATGAAAAGCTGAAATCAGATATCGATCAAATCAAGTCAATATTGTCACTTTGCATGCACAGGTCCTAAAATTATGTATTCAACAATAATCCAACTACCAAACGATATGAAATTAATTAGTTACATTTATTATAAAATAAATATTTGACAAAAACATGCATTATTATTATATTATGATTACGATTTTGCCAAAGAACATAACCGTATATATATAGTTTTATTAAACATTTAAAATATAAATTTCAGATTATTGAGTTCATATTTATAAATCATGTATTAAAAAAGTTAATTTCAGATTATTGAGTTCATATAAATATTGACAACAGAATCATAATGAAAAGCATTTTTCTTACATCATAAACTCAATAGTAAATTCAATAAAAAGCAAAGTTTAAACATCTCATAAGTAAATTCATGTCAGATACAAAGAAAGAAAGAAAGACATTTAAAATAAAATAAATAATTAAATATATTGAAATCTCAAATATGATTTTCGATCAGTTTCTAGGCTTCACGGAAGATGGACTTGCCTCATAATCATTACAACTCAAATCAATGACATTTGTAGGTTTATTCTGGGTGTTCCAAAACCTGCAAATAAATCAATTATTGTAAGCAAACATATCAAACCAAATATTTGATTATATTTAAAATAAGGTGCATATAATAGTTTACCTTCTAACCAAAGTTTTGGCTCGTGGACAATCAGGATGAAACTTGATTCTAGAAATCCCTCCTCTAGACCGAATATAGTATCCAGCTATGACAATAATATAAATGTTATTTCATAGATATCACAATAAAGAAATCAATAATCAATCAATATTAATAATGTAATTTCTACTAACCTTCTTTTTGTTTAACAGACCAGTCGGTTAACATAACAACAAATGGTAATTGATTTTCACTGAAGATCTTGTCATTGAAATCAATTGCATGTGGTCTGCAACACACGATAACAATAGCCCTCTACATATCGATTACAACAGCATATTATTTAACAAATAAACTGTTTATTGACTCATTAACAAATACATCAACCAAAAAACATTGGAAACTTACTTATGATCCTTGATAGTGAAAGATATACTGGCAGTCTTCTTATCATGTCTTTCAGGGTATGAATCATCATTCACCGTGTCTAGGGGATCAATTTTTATAACAAACCCGAGAATATCTGAAGAAGAAAATAAAATTACAATATATATGCTATGTAGTCAGTTTCTTAATTAAGATAAATAGTAATGAAATATAAGATTTATAATAATAGGCATAACTATACCGATAGGAAGACCAGGTTCTGTTTTGCCACCAAGCACATCAAAAAAAGAAACAAAACCCTGTGCAGTATCAAATTCGATAGGATCTATGTGAACCACTTCAGTGTTATTTAAAAACCTGATACAACTACCAATAGGAGAATTTGGTTCATCTGATGTTTCATCAAAGACCACAAATTCTGAAATACTTATCCATTCTCCTTCTTCAATTGTCTTGTCGAAAGCTTTGATTAAATCAGTAATATATAGATAAGCTTGAATAGTCTCACCCTGAATATATAAGATAATTTAGAAAATACAAACCAATATCTCAATGTAATATAACAAAAATAGAACAATATAAGAGAACAATAAAATAAGTACCTCTTCGTCCATCAACATAAATTGTAATGATCTGTAATGAGGTCATAGTCTTCCATTGAAGGGTATTCCAGAGAGCTTTTAATTTTCTAGAAAATAGTAACTGAAGGTTTGAATAATAAAATGGTAAGAAATATGTGGTCTCGGAAATATTAATGTGTTTAGATATTTTTTAAATTTCCATTATTGTATGATATTTATTTACATTAAATTATGCCCATATATAATCAAAATATATTTATCATATCAATAAAGTTACTTACACAGCTAGTCAATATGTATTGAAGACATAAAAGGAAAACATATATATGTCATTGTGTTTTCAAATCAACTACAAAAGTAGTAGATAATATTCGATGATAATCTGTATACGCAACAATGCGTTATATTAAAAAATCTCGAATATATATAGCGTATATATATATAACGCAATAATTAAGGTAATATATATCATTTTAATGTCTCAATAAATTATTAGACTAAATTCGTGATATTAATATAGGGAAGTTTCATATGTCATAGAAATACTGGATATGATTATTCAAATATATTTGGAAAGTAGTAAGGTTCGTCATATGGGAAGACTCAAAAAATTCAAAAACAATTACATACAATAATTACAAAATTATGCATGATGGAATATGGTAAGTCTATATTAGAAAGTATAATAGAATACTCTAAAGATTGTAAATTATAATTACAACAAAGGAATACATAAACTGTCAGATTAAAAATCTAACTGCTTGATAATACATTTCAGTAATCAATAAATATGATAACATTGTTTATTTCGAGAAAATGGACTACAACTGATTATAAATAATAATATAAATAAATTATTTTCTTATTATGACGAAACTGAATGTAGAATGTTGAGATGTGGTTGTACTCGATTATTCTCATTTGCATTGATTATAAATCCTGTAAAATGATAAAATGTAGTGAGTAAAGGGAAAATGTTAATATAATAAGCCCTAAACAATTTATGAAAATTAGTACGTACAATACCTAATAAATTTTTAATGGCTGATACATCTAATTCCTTGTAGACTCGTTTTACAAACTGCATTAATAGATTACTGATATTTAATTAATCTAAAATGAACTAACCAATAGTATTACAATCTGATTACAATAAAGAGGTTTGAAATACCTTCCACATATCTGATAGGAGTAACAACAGTAGAAATTATGAACTGAATAATAAAGTTCGAAGTTGTGGTAATGTCTTCATCATGAATAGGAATAAGAGCGAAATCTTCTATTGTAACCCACAAATTTTCTACAATACTATTCTCGAAGAATTGAATGTATTTTCTATAAACTGTAGCATAAATTGTATGGCCCTGCAAAAGAAACACTAAACGTGTTTCTTAATGTAGTAAATAATTAAATTACTGAAAACGAAAGCAAGGATATTATTACGATTACCTCTTCGTCTTTTAGTTTCATATTGAGAGTAGTTCCCCGTTGTGGAGTATATTGTTTCCAATTCTTAATAATTTTAACTCTAATTTTCCAATCAGTAGTAAACAGATCTAAATCAGATATATAATCGAAAATACAACTCATGACTATAAAGCATATAAGAATCAAAGTAAGGCAAAACGATAAAGATATAACACGGTATACTCTTTATATAAAGTGACACCTTTGTGATAGGGTTTTCGTTTAACTATATGGAATATTATGGAAAAGGTAACTGCCAAGATATTCGGGATATAGTTGTTCGATATCTACGTGAAATATATTGTGTAATCTAAAAGATCCATGTATATCATTATATCATTAAATCAACGCTACACACTAATAAATTAATAAGAACAATAGCTTTATTTGATTGAATATCAAGTCTAATGAACTTGTATAACTTGAATAATTACTACTTGCTTGGAGGTGAAAAGCAGACTATTATTAAGTGAGGAGAGTATTGGTTAGGCAAGACATCAGTATATATAATAAATTATTTGTAATCTACAAATATGAATGATTCCAATTAGTATTTAATTGTAGACAAATGTATATAAATCAAACGTATATGTCAAACTTTATCAAATTATAATATAAGCTGTTGAGATTGTAATAAATCAATTTTGCATATAAAAAAAAACTAATGTATCTATATTGGTGGGTAATAATACATAAATATCAAATAGTAGACCAACATATTGCTATAAACCAAACATATCATGAATCATTTGCTCCATCACGACATCAATAGCTTTCCTTCCAACTTCCTGAATACATTACAAATCCATCATACACCTTAATTAAAAAATCATACTGTTATCAAACGTAAACATTATTATAAGTTATAACTTAACTGTAATGTTGAAACTATATCTTCTGGAACACTTCTTTGAATACAACGTTCATTGTCTGTTTCTGAGGTTTACCATCTTTGTCAATAATAAAAACCTTTAACCCATCCTTTGATTTTACTCTAGATAGAGCAACATATAACTGCCCATGAGAGAAAACAGGTTTTGGCAAATATAGACCGACGCTTGAAAGTGTCTGACCCTGATTTTTATTTATGGTCATAGCAAAGGCAACAGCCAAAGGAAATTGTCTTCTTCGCATTCTGAATGGAAAGTTTCCTTCAGGAGGTGCGACATTCAACCTTGGAATATAAACTTTCTGACCATGAGTGTCACCAGTCAAAACAATAGCTTCGATGATATGATCAGCTAATTGGGTGATTTGTAGCCTTGTCCCATTGCACAAACCAGCCTTTGGATCTATATTCCTTAATAGCATAACTGGTGTTCCTACTCTTAATCTCAAAGAATGATTAGGAAGACCAGACAACTTTATATTATTCAAGAAATCAGGAGTATATACTCTGCTATCCTGGTTAGATGTATCAGATGGATCTATAGAATCATAACTTAGATAAGTCTTCTCCTCACCTTGATAATAAAAATTTATAGATATATCAGTACAGTATATCAATATAATAAAAAACTTTAAAACTAAATGAAGTAAACGATAAAAAATGGTAATTGTGTTTACCTGTCAACATAGAAAGCATGTACTCGTTGATGAGGCATACATCGTCATTCGTTGGACAAAAAATAGCCCTTTCCTGGTAAAAATGAGGATCGGTTTGCTCTTCAAAACTTAAACCATAAACTTCCTCGACAATAGATTTTATGGGATCATCACATTCTTGGATTAGAAGTTCATCAGAAATGTCGATCATAACTTCTCTTGTGTTTGGTAGATTAATTTTACCGTCGCCAATTTTAAGGATCCATTCTGAAAATGATTTGATTTACTCTGCTACGGTTTCATCAAGATTAGCCAAAAGCCTCATGTTTTTTGTAAGCATGAGCACCTTACAATCATCCCATAAATATGACGAATTAATAGAAGCCATAACAATGTCTTCCATTCCTTCACCACTGATAACGGGCAAAATTTGTCTAAAATCACCACCAAACACAACAACTTTTCCTCCAAATGGTTTTTCCTTATGACGCTTAATAATATCGCGCATAGTACGATCCAAACTTTCAAAACAATATCTACTCATCATAGGTGCTTCGTCCCATATAATAAGAGATGACTCAGCAACCAAATTCCCTAAGTCTGTTCCTGGTTGAATATTGCAAGTAGTATCATCATCTGGATTTATTGGTATACTGAAACGGGAATGTGCGGTTCTACCACCAGGCAATAACAGAGATGCTATTCCACTACTTGCAACATTCAAAACAATTTCACCTCTAGCACAAACAGCAGCAGACAGTAACCAGTACCACCGAACCCATATAAGAAAAATATTTTCCCTTTATCTTCTGTGACAGCTTCCATGATCTCTTTGTAGACATTCATCTGCTCGTCAGTTAAACCAGGAACCATTCGTTCTACGATAGCCTTCATTTCCTCTCTATCATAGTTTCTTTCATCGTATATTAACCTATTGATACCAGCTGTGTTGTAATCACCCTCTGGCAAAGGCATTCCATCATAATTTGAAAGAGAACCACCATTGCTTTGCAGTATAGTTTCAATTGCATCCAATGTGTAATTTTTTAGCTGTTCATCAGAGAGGTCCAGTTCTGAAAAATGATCACAGCATATTTATATAAATCCAATACTTAATATTTGCATAAAGTATTATGGTATACATAAGATATATAGTTAGAGACCATTTTTACAACATAAAAGAAATACCTGGATTGTTTTCAAATAATCTTCTTCTGTAAAGAATATCATCAGATAGCAAATTCCAAGTTTCTTCCCAAACTCCAAATGGATTAATTAGGCTATCAGTCAATAGCATAACGCAGAACAGTTTTCGAAGGAAGTCACCAGAACCCCACATGCTTGCTTCATTAATCCCATCTATATATTCTCTATCATCATCTAGTAAACCCAATGCATAACACGCATCTTTGTATGTAGGATGTAAAACACCATCAACTGTCTTCAAATCATCAAACCCCTTTGGACATTTGTGTCGGTTGAGTAGAACACGAAGGTAGTACAATTGGCCACATTTCAGAGGTACATAGGTTATTCTACCAACGGCTAACCTATTCTTCTGTTGCCTTGGTTTCCATTTAATATTTGTACGATCATAAATAAACATTGTAGGAAACTCAGCATATGTTAGGTTTTCAGCTTCTGGATACTTATTGCAAGCTTTAAAAAATGCTAAAAACATTGAGCTCTATACGGACCTGCGATTTAGAACATTTTCAACTGGATCATCATCATCAAAAAGTACTAATTGCTCGTTTTCAAGATGAAAATAGAGTTTCTCCACTGGATTCGTCCTAAAATGGATTAGAAATGCTAGCAAACGCTATGTAGCTTCGCATGCAGAAACATATCTACATACAAAGAAATCAGTAAATATTTAGTTTGTGATAAAAACTTTTACAACTTATAAAACATGCATACAATCTATATCCAATTAAATATTACCTGCAATCGAAGTACTCCTTAATTTCATCAGTATTATCCTCGCCGTTTTCATCTACATTTGCGCATGCTACAGATTCTGCACCTTGATTTACATCATGTTCAATAGTAGCTAGAACACGATCAGGTCCTTTGTTGATATATTTGAAAAGGTATTTGATTGACCTTGCCTGATTACACCATTCAACATTGATGTGAGCTCTATATCACAACGATAGCTCTCTATTATAAGGCACAACAAAACTGTTGTCAATTTGTAGTCCATTTTTCTCAACAAATGCTTCAGTCTTCCTTGTCATATAATGTGGAAACCCTCTGTTGTCAATAGTAGTTCTTTCACACTATTTCTTTAGAAACTGCTTAGAACACTTCCCATTTACCATACATGGACTACTTTTGTTAATCACTCCGCAAGGTCTATGTATCATGTTCTGCTTCACTACTTCATACAAAACCGGAACACTATCTTTGTCAGGAATCTCAGCAGAAATAACTTTATCAATAGATTCAGCAGTAGACAATTTGCTTTTTTTCCGCCATCCATAGTAGGATATGTGCATGTGGAAGTCCTCTTTTCTGGAATTCAATAGTATACATACCTGTTAATATAAAACAACCAAATATGGATTACTATAACAATTTTAATCAAATTATAAATAAAAATATTAAGAATGAAAACTTAACATACCACAAACACTTTTTCTGAAAATGTTCTTTTCAGTGAGATCACTCATGAGGCTGTCTAGCTTAATTTTGAATATCCTGCATAAGATATCTGGTCTATCTTCAAGATTCAAATTTCGCTTTTTTGTATATCTAATTATCTCGGGCCAGTTTGGATTGCAGGTGAAAGTTATAAAAAGATCAGGAAATCCAAAGTGCTTACAAATGGCCATTGCATCCAAATAGTTATTGTTCATATAGCGTGAACCACCAGTAAATGATGCAGGTATCAAAATCCTCTTACCTCTGTTGGATAAATCAGAGGTTCCTTCCTTTTCAGCCTCAACCAGATTCATATACTTGTCTGAACGAAGCTTCTTCTGATTGTTCCTGAAATATCGAAGTCGGCTAGACTCTATCATAGTAAACACATCAACCAGAAACTGCTGATACAATCGTTAGTCCAAATGACTGACCGAGATTCCATTAACCTATCTTGAATTCTATAAGCATAGAATTCTCGCATGCTTATAGTTTTCCGTTTCCGTTTGTTGCCATCATCAAAACTGTCTTCAATACCAACAGTGAATCCATCCTCACCATATGGAAATAATAATTGATACTGAAGAGCTAGATAACCCACATAGAGTTCACTAATTCTTCTGAGGTTTCCGTGTTTAGTCTTTAATACAATATCTCATATATCCATTCCTTCTTGAAAATCCCCAGGAATCAAGGCTGCGACTTCTGTGGAAGTTGGCATGTTATGTGTTCTAGCATCTTTATTCCTGTTAGCAATGAGAACTAACTTGACGTTGTCTTCTGGTTGTTGAATATTGTATCTGTCTTTGTAAGAACGGAAAGCTTTCACCATCGGATTACAAAAGTTTAACATCTTCATGAGACATTCAATTAACGCGCCTTAACTTGATCGTGCTAGAGACATTCTTGCTGAAATAGTAAGAAAGTGCATAATTAAATGTAATGTATGATAAACATATTAACAATTAGTAAACACTAATGTGAATGGATATTAAAATAGTGCGTACAGTGCATACCTGATTGATTTCTCTCTGTTTGTTATCTCATTAGCTGTATCATGGATATACAGCTGAAAGAACTTTGGTTTCTCTTTCCTTTGAGGAATCAAAGAACCAATTAAGTGATAATTTTCACCATTTAGTTGGAATACGGGTGGACCACGACCCTTGTTTATATTGTAATTTATCTTTCCACCAATAGATGTAAAAGAAAACATCATGTTGTAAGCTCTGATATTCTCACGAAACTGGCGACAAATTTCATCATCACTCGAGAAGAGATATATAAAAAATGGAGGAGGTTGGTTAAGTAAGGATAGCTTAAATTTTTCCCTGCAAACAACATATAGTAAATATATATTTTGCACTCTTCTTCTTTTTCTAAATTCGTTCATTAAACCACATCCTTGCTTTGCAGTGAGTGCATTCATACATCAAATCACCATCATCATAATATCCTGAGGTAATATAACATTCGAGATAATTAAACAATTAATACAGTTAATAATATAACGGAAAAAGTATCAATATAAATGTGTAGAATTAGAGACATAACCATTTTCCAATATCACAGGTTTACGTTCATGATCATAATCTTCTGCTATAGTATCAGTTCCTTGAGGACTTTCGTTAAACTTAACCCCTTTCATTAAACGTTTCCTGTTATGTCTGGCATTTCGCTGTCTCTCGAACAATGATTTAGATTGTTTCTCAAGTATTTCTCTAGCAATGATTTTGTCAACCGAAGAGTTCCACCACATAATGACTTAGATTCAGAGTTAAGAGTACATTAATATGTATTCAAGGATAATAAAACTTAAAAGTGATAGGAAAAAAATGAATTACTAATTAAGAGAAGGATACATGACTTCTATATTCCATCAACTGTGTCTGAGCTTGATGTATTCTTGCTTGATTTCTCTGGTGAAAACATATAACCAAAGAATTTTGAATCAAAAGGAATGTTATATATTAAATCAGATACATCGTTTAGATATAAATACAATTCAGTAATCTTACTTGGACCCCTATGTAATTGTTTAGGAAGACCGGAATGCTGGGGTTGTGGTACATGAGTTGTTCGAGACTTACTACCAACAGATGGTGGCGTCGCATAGGTTGTATTTGAGGTTGTACATTCAGATACATTAGTATCATCTGATGAAAGGATACCATCTGTTAATAAAACTGAAAAACAAACAATGAGTTAATAATTTTTATAGATAAAATGTTATCAATCCATTCTACTATTAATAAATGGAATTATTCTTACTTGGCTGTAACGGTAGAGATTTAGCAATACCAGAATTTAGCTTCCGTGAATTAGGATTTGTTCGAAATTTGCTAACAACAGATCGGCATGTCGCATAGGTAATATTAGAGGTAGTGGTTTCATTCCTATTAGTTTGTCATGATGATTGGATAACACCAGTACCATTATTAACGTTGCTTGCATAGTTTTGATCAGGAATTGTTGTATTATGTTTTGCAATTTTAGGCCGTGAAAATTGTGTTTCAGATACGATGTTACCAAACCTAATACCTGGAAATATAATATATGTTAGCATTGAATGTATAAACATATAAGCTTACTATATATAAAAGCAAGAAATGAAAAATGGTAGTTGAGATATAGGTAACCCGTTTCGTCAGAAGATGGTGAGCATTGCAAAGGTCTCTTTATAGGTGGCCTGTTTTCTTTTAATGAGCTTGATAATGCTATATGAAGACAAACAATATCATAACATTTAACATATAAGACAATTCCTAAAATGATTTTTTAAATAAAACATAGTTCACATACACTGTTGAGATGTAGGTGTGTTTGACCGTATAGAGAAACAACCAGAGTTGCTGACTTCTCTAAGAATTTCATCTATGTATATAAACAAAAAAGACAACACAATTTAAAAATTATTCAAAGTATAAAACTATTGAGTAAAGCAAATAATAGATAAAAACTCACTTGAAGTAGATATGTTCAGATGTAATCCGGGATGAACTCTTCACCAAATCGTTTGAATTGCTTAAATCTCTAAATATCATATCAAATGCACCAGAAATAGGCTTTGTGGAATGTGTTTGGCTGGTAGATGCTGTCTTTTGTTTTTTCTGAATTCTTTTTTCATCATTTTCGTATCCATAACGATTTTTTTTAGAACTATGCATTGCATAAGAAAGTGAACATAAATGTAATTAGAGGTAAACGTGAACACAAAGAATGTTATGAAGCGGAAAACTTGACTTATATGAATGAATGGTTGTTTGTTCGAAAATTCAAACTAAATGTGATCCCTTATGGATAGGAAAACAAATATTCTACATTTAAATTCATATATCTAAATCCAAAAAAATAGATCGTAAATATAGAGAAAGAATCAATTTAGTTACAAATTGCTAAATGAAAAGGATAAGTATAGTTAAGTAAAGTAAGTAATAAGGTTAAAAGATATAAGTTATAATATATTATTCAGTTTTAGCTATTGATGGAATTTGTTTTCGGTTAGTAGCTATACGAATCTTTGGATATATAGATTCGTATAAGTATATTTAATTTCTTTCCAGTTTTTGAAATAATACTCCATAAATTTATAAAGAGTAATACATTAAAATTGATTATATGCTAATTATGTTTGACTACTATTTAATATATCATTGATTTCATTTGAATGATTGTCATAAGATTTCAAATACAAATTAGAAAATTACTAAAACGATATACATAGTAAAACAAAAAACGAATGGTGTGTAAAATGGTACGACATCATAATATCGATTAAAAATAACCATCCGATTACAAAAAAAAAATCATCCAAAAGCTAAGTAGAATAAAAAACAATGATAGAAGAAACAATTATTCAGACGATTAAAACATAATAAAACAGTTAAAATAACTGATTTTGGTTCTTAAATCATGGCTTCTCTGTCTTCACAGTCTTAAGGGGCAGAATACTTGAATTAGTCTCAACAGTTTTCTCATCCTTACACTTCTTCTTTGCAGCCGAAAACTCATCAGTATCCTTAATCACTTCCATCTTTTCATTGCTCTTGCGCTTAGAAGCAGGTGTAATTTCAGAATCATCATCATCCATAATCATTAGAGGAACCTATAACATATTAATTAATCTGTATCAATGAAAGTATTATATAATAGTACACATGAATGTAAGAAAACAGAATACACAAATATACTTGTCCATCAAGAGTATTGTGAGCTTTTTCCTCTATCTTGATACTTGGAGTGCTCTACGTAAAATGAAAGTAATGAATTGTAAAAAATAAAGAATTAGTGTATAAATATTTTTTGATAACCAAATGATATAACTTTACCTAAGGAGTAGAAATTTCAGAAAACTCCTTAACCACATCACTTTGTGTAATTATACTGATGACCTTGTATGTGTCACTATTGAAAACAATATTAATTTGAACTAATTGCAATCTTGAAGAGAAACGTTTTACCACAAATATTGCTCAAAGCTAAGGGCAAGACATCAGGATCCTGAATCTAAACAAATAAGAATTTAAAAAAAAATTAAATAGATAAAGCCAGAAATGGTCATGGACAAATGGATTAGAAATATGAACCTCATTAACAGACTGAGTTAACTGAGCAGCAGTTTGGTTGACAACTTCCTTTGCCTCTTGATCAAATAAGAGAAATTTGGTTTCACCAGTATTATCCATGACACGAAAAGTCAACATGAACCTATCATATAATTCAAAATAGGATAAGTTGTACTTTATTAGAAGTGAAAACTTTACTATAACACAAATACAATAACAGACTTACGATGGATAAACATTCTCAACATTCTCATTGCATTTTTTGCACTGCCACAATTGTTTCTTAAATGTTTTCCGAGGATATAGTTCTTTTAAGTAATCCATATCATGAGGGAGAACCTTTTTAGCACAGGCTCCGCATGACATGTAATACCAACCAAACTCAGTGTCAATAGACATGATTGTGGCCATGATAACACATTTGACAACCTTTGAAAGTGAATAATGATATTAGAATCAAATATATGTTATATAAATTAAAAAACATAATATATAATTATCTCAGAAGCAGCAATAATCTCGCTAATAGTCCTTCGAGGACTATGCAAGAAGAAATCGTCCCTTACTGACACAGAATTGACAATAGTCAACTGATTTGGATGGGTATAGGTCAGGGTTAAACCATCATTTGGCAATCTGTATAGATTAGATTACATAATTATTAGAATATAAACTTGAGAAGTAAATAAAAACATGGAGATAATTATTTTTACCTCTCTTTAAAAGCCAAACTCTCTCGGAAGACTGGATCAGTAAAGACCATTGAACAGTTGTAGCAATTGCCAACACTCCAAACACCTTGATAAAGCTTTAACTTTCCAAACCGCAAAACAGCAACGATCACAGCATCATTTGCATGTTGAGCCACACTTTCAAGATTTTCAGCGAATTGTCCCCAAAGAACAGAATTAAGTCGAACATTTCTACATTGAAAATGATAAATAAATTGAGGAAAAAAGGATACTAAACACAAATAGTAAAGATATGGAGCATTAGTGATAGATTAGTAATGTAAATGCTAACTTTGTATCACGGATCTCCATAGAAAGCCTCTTTGTCTGTCTCTTTCCAACATTCAAGATCTCCACATCCCCAATGCTTACAATTTGTCCAATAGCATCTGAGGTAAAAAAAATCATGTTAGTACTTTCTAATAACGCAAACAAACTATATATCCAATAAATATTTAGTAATAAAATAAACTTGCCAATCAGGAAATCTGGATTCATTTTGCCTTCGTGAATATCACTAAACTTGACGAACTTGAAACCTAAGATTCTTGGATCCATTTCTTCTGCCGGTTTGACAGATAATGTTGATGCGAAAAGGATTTTGTAAACGTGAGGGCTGGTCCTGAACTTACCACCGTTATGAGCCATTTGAAATTTTTTGATAATTCTAGAGGCACCTTCCTCTAAAAGATTTTCATTTTTCTTGATGAACTCCTTCTTCAAAGTTACATGCATGGTTTGATTCTGTGTATATATATAAGAATATGCATGCTTTAAAGATACATAGGTTTGAATGAAACTGAAAATAAATGAAGACAGTCGTGAAATATATAGATTAGTACAAATTCTTAAAAGTAACATAGATAGTATACCTTCTCATCAACAACAACCATTTCCAACGTCTCTACACCATTCAAATATTGTTTCCACACCTTCAATATCTTCACGTAAACTCTCCATTGAGTTTTGAAGGGCTTCACGGAGTAGAGATCGGTGAAAGAAGACATAATAGCAAGATGAAATTTGAGATTCAGAAATGTATTGAAAGGTGAGGGATGATGAAGTATTGGAGAAACGTACATCTATATATATACGGTATTGAGAGAACATGGTATCGCTAGGTTAAATATTTCAAATTTAGAATTTTCTTCTTGTTAATATAATCCAAGGATCTCGGTTCTTCTTCGTTTAGGAATAAATATATATCTTCCGCAGTTTGAGTTACCAATATGGATGTTTATTTAGTTGTTTAAAAAAATTCCAAAGGTTTAGGTTTATGTTTAGAAATCTAGAAAATACGAAAATATAGATACTTACTTAATCCGTTTGAAGTTTAAATTATTGTTATTAGTAGTTTAGAAAAATTATGTAGTAAAATATATACGTTTCAAAAATATAGGAACCAAAGAATTCAATGTAGAATATGCGAAAATATAGATACTTACTTAATCCGTTTGAAGTTTAAAATATTGTTATTAGTTGTTTATAAAATTCCTCTAAGAAAAAATTCACCTTTCGAATTTATAGGAACGAAAGAATTAAATGTAGAATATGCAAAAATATTTGGAAAATTTATTGCAGTTAAATGTGTTTTAGGAAATAACGGTCTGTTTGGGTATAAAGATAGTAGGAGAATTAAAATTAAACGAATTAATAATGTAGCTAAATACCAACTTTAATCATAGAGCTGCCAAGTGTCCAATAGTGCCTCCACTTTAATATATTGGAGATTACTTAAAACGACTCTTATTTTAATGAAAATTACTAGAATGATTTCTTCTTGACAGTTTTACTATAATAACTATAATTTAAAATTAAAAGACATCTAACCCAAAGTTGTCTTTGATAATTACGGATTTGCCATTCTGATTTAATTTTACAAAGAAAAATATATATTTTACACAATCAGCAACTTTTTTATACAGTCATTTTTAATTTTTTTTTGAAAAAATATAAATCCCTAATATCAAAAAAGAAACTGAATGTTTCCTAAAATCTCTCTCACCATTTTCTCTTTTTAAAATATCTCTCATCTGCGATTTTTTCTAATTTAGCCGACCTTTACTAGCTGCCATCAGCGATTTTCACCTCTTTTGATGTCGTTTTCTCTACCGGAGAGTCCGTCCGTGTATTCCAGTGGTGTCTTCTCTGCTGCCGTCATCTTTTTTCTACTCCACTTCCACCGTCCAGTTTCTTCACCATTTCCACCGTCGTATTTCTTCATTACTAAATCTTTCAATATGTATATTTGATTAAAAGATGCTATTTCTAAGGAATGTAATCCAATTGTGTATTCTAAGATTAAAAAATTCAATAATTAAACATCAAATTTTCGGTTGATAATAGTATATTATCAAAACATCAAAACATCTCATTAAACATATCAATCAATAAAAACCAGCTGCTTCTAGACCATATAATTATAGCTAACTATCGTTTCATCATCTCTTCATGTAACCAGATATCACAAACATTTGCATTTTTCCCCTTCCAAGGAAATTATCTCCTACAAAATTTCGTATTATGCAGCAGAAACTAAAGTTTCATTCTCCTATCATGTTTGTTCTTGAACATACGTATTGATGCAGAGGATGTTAACGATGAATGTTGAATAATAATGGAGAGAGAGAGAGGGGACGTGAGTGAATCAAAGGACTACTTTGTAGTTAATAGAATCACATCCTTTCATTTCTATAACCCCTAAACCATATTTCAAAGCTTTCTTTTTCCTTAAGAAACAAGAAACTGTTCTAGTGACAGCGACTATAGGGCTGATACTGGATAATGTTTGTTCAAATACAATTACGTAGTAGATAAAATTAAGAACTTTGAACAATAGTCCAATACTAAGTAGAGAGGATTACTATACTAACCTTTAAATTTGTGTTTATTATTTATTTAACATACTTTTATTTTTATTACAAAACTAACCTAAAATATCTAAAATACCATTTTCGCCTTTGGTAGAAAAAACTTAATTACGAAAATGCCATTACTCTTTTGATGCCACGTAGGCAAAAAGTGTCGCATAAAAATTCAAAAGTGTACCGTTCTTTGACGGAAGACTTATCAGATGTTGGTCAACGCAATAATTTGGACGGTAGATTTGTTTGAACGATGGTAGATTTGTTCAGAAGTTGGTAGATTTATAAATTTTTGATAGACTTTTCTTGGTAGAGATATCTTCATGAGACGGTAGATTTATAAATTTTTGATAGACTTTTCTTGGTAGAGATATCTTCATGAGACGGTAGATTTGTTTATTTTTGGTAGATATTTTATCATATTTGGCACACTTATTTATGTGTTGGTAGACTTTTTTTATCAATTTGTTGACTTACAGGAAATGTTTGACTTTGTTGGTAGATTTGTTGAGAATGGGGTTAGATTTAATATCCAAATTGGTAGATTTATCCCTTTTGGTGGTAGAGTTATTTACTAAAATTTAAATTAACATGACAGTAGATTTATCTCTTTTGTGGTAGACTTGTTATGGAATTTGTAGATTTATTTATGGTTGGTAGATTTATTAGCAGTGTGGTATATTTAAATTCAAGTCAAACGTCGGTGATTTAATCCCAAACTATGGTAGATTTACTGATAGGTACGGTAAACTTAGAAACTATTGGTAGATTTGTTCATAGTTGTGGTAGATTTTGAAGAACTTGGTAGAGTTATTTCACATATGGTAGACTTAAAATGAGCTTAATGTAGTAGACTTAAAAACTTTGGTATTTACTTTGATAACCTCGATTTGGTAGACTTATATTGAGCTTGATGGTAGACTTTTATTAATGGTAGAGTTATTTAGATGGCTTGCGGTAGACTTATGTACAATGCTTGCGGTAGACATTTGACTTTTTCACTGCAAATTACTGTTTTGCCCTAAACGTAAATTGCAATCTACGAAAAAACGAGAGATGTGGTAGACTTGTTTTGTAGTGTTGTTATAGTATATGTGGTAAAAAGTTTCTTATGTTTGGTAGACTTGTTCCATGGTTATTTGCGATTTGGTTTTGTAGCCATTGACGTTTTTTTTGCACAAGTTTGTGAAAAACACTAAAACCAATCACAGAAGATTATTGGGACATAGATCACAGTGAATTTGGTACATAGATCACAGTGAACGCATGAGAAGGAGATAATTGGTATCATGTAAATGATGTGTTATAGAGATACACATCTAATTTGAACTCTGTTTATCACTTAGTACTACAACATAGAAGGAACATACTTTATGACACATACATCAGTTTTTTTAACTATCTTTTTATTTACGATTTTTATTTTATTTTTTATTTGTGAATATTCTATTATATTTAACTCATTTTGCATTAACTCTTGAACACTACAATGTTATATGACTTTAGTCATGTGTTTTGGTTAATATCTCACTCACTTTGGTTATACATCAAAGTGAACATAAGGAAAAAAAACCGAATGGTATTATCACTAGCAAATATGGTAAAAAAGAATGTTTGGTTCAGTGTTTTGCAACAATTATATTTGAAAACAAAGCTATCATCATTTAAAATCTAATTATCATTTGTACAAATTCAAATATAGATCTTATATCACTTCAATAATAAATCTACCATGATTTTAAAACAAATCTACCATCAGTTTAAAAACTAATATACTAAATCCAAATGTACAATTCATAGTAAAACACGCCGGATCGATGCCGGAAATCCCGTCGGAGACTCGTCCGCCACATGAAGCGCATAACCTGTTAGAGAAGAACAAACAAACGCCATCATTCATATTCAAAGTTCAAACAAATCTATCAAACCATATATCATTTTCAAATAAATCTACCATCAAATAACTAACAATTCTACCATCATATAAAACAATAATTATACAATCATTAACAAATAAATCTACCATCAAATAACTAATAAAAAAACTACGAAACCACAGAGCGTTTTAAATAAATTTACCATCAAATAACTAATAAATCTTCCAAACCATATATCGTTTTTAAAATAATTTACCATCAAATAACTAATAAATATACCAAACCACATATCGTTTTATCAAATAAATATATTGTCAAATAACTAATAAATCTATCAAACCACTTATTATTATTAAAATAAATCTACCATCACACGTTACAAACTTTACAACAATAAAATCTACCATCCAACGGAAAATAATTTTCTTTCACCAGAATCTTGTACCGCCGAAGAGAACCACATATTAAACAAGTTATCTGCAACAACAACAAAAAAATTAAGTTTTCTGTCACCGCCAACCACTGCATCTCCTTAGTTTATCATCGATACTAGATCCAAAAACCAGATCTAGAAAAAAATTAAAAGAAATCAAAAATTAAGAAAGAAAACTCACGTAATAACATAACGAATTGTAGAAGCTATGGGAAGATCTAGATCTCCGAGCTTGGAAACGTTGGAGGTGCCTTGGTACCAAAAATTGGTAGGGCTAGGCCTCTTTTTCGATCTGAAACATCGATTTTTTGAAGTTCATAGAGAGTAACTATTCATGCAACAAAATATAACAAAAAAAAAAAGAGAAAGAGGAGAGCAAGAGAGGAATGGAAGGTTAAGAAGACGAGAAAGAAGGGGAAGAAGAAGAGCAGCGCTATTGGAGAGAGAGAACAAGATGAATTAGGGTTTTCTCTTTTTTCTTTTAGGGTTTTCGAAAGTCATATTGAATGTGTTCTTAAGTTATTCAGGGAAGAGAAAAGAGAAAATAAGTCTATCTATTGTCATTAAATATGACTTTCGAAAATAAATTTGTCACATCATAAGAGAGACTTATGTATTTAAGTCTGTCGTGTTGCAGTAATTCTATCACCCAAAATTATAATTATTTAGTTTTCAGAATTCTACCATCATTAGTCTGGCAAATTTATTATAACAAAAGTATTCAAAATTGGCATAAACAATGTCATTATCGTAAATAAATAAACACTTCTGCTAAGCTGGAAATTAATTAGCATTGACATTTTTGTAATATTGTTTTTTTTACAATATGCTCAAAAGAGCAATTTAGTAATAATTACTAGTATGATCTAAATCTTTGGTAGGTTATTCTAGTAATAAAAGTTATATTGAGGATTATTCTATTAAATCTCCCATTAAAATTTTGTTTCATGGTTGATTGATGGATATAGGTCAACCAGAGCTACAGCAAAAGATACCGAAATTGATAGTTTTGAATACCAAGTGGTTATTCTCATGAAATATTTTGGGTACCTAAATCAAACCGAAACCGAAATGGGGACTCAAAATATATGTAATATATCCAAAATATTGAATTTATCTAGATTTGAAATAACCAAAATCTCTGAAACTACAGTTATAAACCCAACATATTATTTATGTTTAGATCTAACTACTATCCGAAATATCCAAAAATATTTTGTTATATTTATCAAAATAAAACATTTTTGCAAACTTTCACAAAATTTCATCAAATTGAACTACATTTTTTTAGGTTTTTAAAAATGTGGGATAAAAAACGGGTCCTAACTGAAGTGAAACTGAACCAAATCCAACCTGTATTAAAAGAAATATATGAATGGATCCTAAAGTTCTAAGACCAAAAATCTAAAACAAGAAAAAACCGATCCAAAACAGAACGGGTATCCGAATGGCCAAGCGACCAAGCCTAGTTCTATTGTTGGTTATGATTAGAGAGAAAATAATTTATTTAAGTTATTATTGATTACTTATCTATACTATTATTTGCGAAGTCAAAAATCTTATGTGTCGTCTCCAGAGCGATTCGCTTATGTGTCATTATTAAAATCTATAAATGTGTCGTTTTAATTTATTTTGATAGGATGATCATTAATCCTACGTGTAAATATGTGTGACATGGCTTCTTTTATCGAGTTTGTTAATGGGCTAGCAGTTTTATTCTCGGTCATAGCCACTAATCAGTTAAATGGGCCACCGACAAAGAAACTCTAAACCCTAAATATCTGTCCTATACTATCTATACCTGTATTGTTTACATATGTTTTTCACTTACAACAACCGTCATTGTTTTCTTAGGTCATGTTTCTCTTCATAATTATTCATAAACGTCTTTTATATTTTTTTGGTTTGTAAGGAAATGTTAATTTTGTATAGATAGCTTATTTTCTTAAATTAACTTGTGCTTCTTTGTATAGATAGCCTATTTTCTTATATTCGATCGTTTTATAGATAGCTTAGTTTATTAAATTAACCTTAGCTTCTTTGTATAGATAACTTATTTTCTTATATTCGTGTTCGTAAGTATAAACTAACCTGAGCTTCTTTATTAATTTTTCTTAAACCTAGAGTTCATAACGTAAACTATAGCTGATTGCCTCAAACTTTTGGAATCATATCTTCCCATGGATCTAACAGGTGATTATAAATAATAATTGTTGTTAATTAGTTTTTTACAAATTTAAAGTGTTCAAAAATATTTTACTTGTTATACTATCCTACTCGCAAATTCTCTAATTTATTATTTTGATCTTTTGGACAGGGAAACACGTTTTACCTTACCATCTCATAACTAAAGAAAAAGAAAGACAATACATATACATAAGATCTATTTTAGATTTTAAATACTAATTAACAATAATTATTATTTATAATTACCTGTTAGATTCATTGGAAGATATGATTTCAAAATTTTGAGCCAATCAGCTATAGTTTGCAGGATTTAAGGAAAAAAAATAAAGAAGCTCAGGTTAATTTATATTTATGAACAATAACTGATTACTCATAAACATTTATGAACTCAAATGTATAAAAAGACGTTTACAAACAATAGAGAAGAGAAACACGATACAGGCATAAGAATGATATGATGGTTGAAAGTAAACTAAGAGAACAAAATAAGGAATAAGAATGACGGGGAATTTGTTTCTGAACTTCTACAGCTTTGTTGCAACTTTTGATCATTTTATTATTATTTTTACATGTGAAAATGAACATAATGATCTAATTTCCAATGAGAGCAATGAGACATCGTTTTTGAAAAGTTGTGTATTGTAAAAGTGTTTCATCTGAATTTGATTTTGATTGAATGAAAAAAAGCTTTATGAAACCTCCATTAGAGGTAGCATAAACATAGCAAAAGAACGATGAAAAAAAATGCTAGCCCACAAATCTTACGTTCTCTTTTTTTTATTACACAAGAATTATTATACTACCTTTAAGAAAATTGATTCTGTACAAATCAATGCAACTATCAATTATAATTCATATTCAAAATAAGAGAAAAAAAAACTACAGAAGATATAGAAGGATACAAAAGAAGAAGAAGTAGAAAAAGAAAACGAACAGACGTTTCAGAGCAAGCTTGTCCTCAAGTAGAAATGTAGAAAACTGATGTTTTTAATCTCGAATCTTTAGCCAAGAATTCTCATGATCTGGTAATCCCTTCCACTTGACAAGCACTTCCAAATTTCTTTCCTCTTCGTAACGAGTATCTAAAATATCATCTGGTTCAATCACTAACTCGTCATCAATAGCAACCGACGTTGGTAATGGAGTGACCACTGGTCCTTCTCCCAGAACCGGTTTGAGTTGGAAGACATGAAAAACAGGATGAATTCTCGATTCTTACGGAAGTCTCGGACGATAAGCAACCTTTCCCACCTTCTCCAATACTTCATAGGGTCCATAATAACGCGCAACTAGCTTTTGACAAACTCTTCTGCTAACTGATTGTTGGCGATATGGTCGGAGTTTAAGAAAAACTTTATCTCCTACTTCAAAGTTCAACTCCCTACGGTGCTTATCAGCATTGTTTTTCATGATGCTCTGGGCTCTTTCTAAGTTCTGCTTCACCAATGTCAAAATAGCATCACTTTCCCTGAGCATAGTTTCCAACTCAAAATTACCCGTTGAACTTGCTTCATATCCCAATAACAATGGAGGATCACGTCCGTAAACCATCTTAAAAGGAATACATTGTGTAGCTGTGTGGAAGCAAGTGTTGTACCACAACTCAGCCCAGACCAAGTATTTTGCCCATGTTTTAGGATTTTTTGATGCAAAACAACGAAGATACGTTTCTACACAGCGATTATTCAGATTGTCCATCTGATTGAGGATGAAACACTGTACTGAAGCGAAGTTTAGTCCCTAAAGCCTTGAAGCATTCTTTACAAAAACTACTCAGAATTTATTTTGTCTCTGTCAGAAATGATGGATTGAAGGTATCCATGAAGTCCAACCGCCTTCTGTACAAATTTCTGAGCCACATCAAATGCTGTAAACGGTGTTTCAGACTGGTGAAATGGCATACTTGCTTAGTCAATCCACTACCACCAAAATCACATTTACCCCATAAGATTTCAGAAGTCCTTCTATAAAATCCATTCCAATATCTTACCATATACGAGTTGGAAGTTCAATGGGTTGGAAGTAAACCTGTCGGAGAAAGTGTCGAATATTTATTCGCTTGACACACTGCACACTCCAAGACGTATTTCTAAACACTTGCTCTCATTTTCTCTAGTAAAACATTGATTTGATCCTCATCAATGTTTTTAAGACTCCCGAATGTCCTCCAAGCACACTGTCATGATTTTCTTTGAGAATCATTGGAATATACACGAACAGTTGAGGTAAAACCAGTCTTCTATTGTAGAAGAGTCTGCCATCAACCACTGAATAACCCGGTTTATCTGGTTCACCTGCCGATAACTTCCAAATAATCTCTTGAATCTCCGCATCTTCATCAATCTCCTTAAACATATCGTGCAACTGCAAGCTTGCTGGAATCGTGATGGAATACAGCAAAGTAAAAAGACCATCCACAACTTATTCTCGCTTCCCACCTTGCATTCAATGTTAAAGTCATATCCCATAATACGAGTTAACCAATGCTGGTAGTCTAAAGTCACTTTTCTTTGCTCCAGCAAGTATTTTAGACTCTGTTGGTCTGTTCTCACCACAAATCTTCTTCCCAACAAATAGTGGCTCTATTTTTGAATTGATCACACTATTGTCATCAGTTCTCTCTAGTATATAGGTTTGAGTTGTTCTCTCTCGGTTAAGCCGTGACTGAAATATGCAATGGGATGTTTTCCTTGCATTAACATTGCTCCCAGACCATACCCAGATGCATCTGACTCGATGATAAATAGTTGTGAGAATTCTGGTAGTGCTAACACTGGTGTTGAAATCATTGCAGCATTTAAACTATCAAATGCGTTCTGTGCTTCTCTGCTCCAATCAAACTGCTCCTTCTTGATTAATTTCGTTTAAGGTTTTGCTAATAACCCATAATATTGCACAAAACGCCGTAGTACCCGGTTAGTTCCAAGAATCCTCTTATATCCTTCATTGTTCTTGGGGTTAGCCAATTTTTAACCGCACTAATCTTCTGAGGATCTGTTGAACTCCTTCTGAAAAAATCACATGACCCAAGTATTCCACAGATTGTTGTTCAAAAGAACACTTCTTTCTATTAGCAAACAACCTCTGTTTTTCGAATACTTGTAGCACTTGTTCCAGATGTTTGACATGCTCCGATAAGTTTGAACTGTATATCATTATGTCATAAAACAATATCAACACAAACTTTTGAAGGAACGGCTGAAAGACTTCATTCATTAAGGCTTGAAATGTTGCAGAGCATTTTTCAGCCCAAATGGCATGATAATGAACTCATAGTGGCTGTCATGTGTTCTAAAGGCTGTTTTCTCTATATCTTTCTCTTGCATCCTTATCTGATGATATCCCAATCTGAGATCTAATTTTGAGAACAACCTGGCTCCATGTAGTTCATCAAGTAGTTGATCGATTGTCGGGATGAGATATTTATCAGCGATTGTAGCTCGATTTAATGCTCTATAATCCACACAAAATCTCCAAGTATTGTCTTTCTTTTTAACCAACATCACATGACTTGAATATGGGCTATGGCTTGGTCATATAGATCCTGCCTCCAACATTTCTTATACCAGTTTTTCCATAGCTTCCTTATGTGCTTGGGGGTACCTATACGGTCGAACGCTTACAGGACCAACACCTGGTTGAAGATGAATAACGTGTTCTCAGCCTCGAATAGGTGGTAATTCCGTGGGAGTGTCGAAGACATGAGAAAACTTCTCAATTACTGCTGTAATTGGAGCTGCTACTTCTTCAGCTTTCTGTGTCTTCAACTCAATATTACCCAAGGATATACTCGTCTTTTAATTCTTATTCACATACTATGGTTGCATATTCTTGAAAGACAGCTTCTGAGATTGTAACGATGGATCTCCAACGAGAGTAATTTGTTTCCCTTGATACAAAAATGTAAACTCGTGTGTCTCCCAATCAATAGTGCAGCGGCCCAATGTTCTCAACCACTGTACTCCGAGTATCACATCTGTGTTCCCCAACTCCAACACTATGAGTGTGCAGTGAATGTGAACCCTTGAATACTTAGCTCCATTGTTCGACAAATCTTCATTCCTTGAACTGACACTCCTGTTCCCAAGAGCATTTCCAAATTGGGCTATTTACAGTCTTTAAACGTAATCTGTTAATCAACCCAGACTGATGAAGTTATGTGTCGTTCCATTGTCAAGCATCACAACTACCTCAGAGCGTTTGATGCCCCCTTTCATTTTCGTAGTTGTAGGTAAGCTTATCCCTAAAAAAGAACTTAGAGATAGTTCCATCAACTCGGGTTCTTCCACTACATAGTCTTCTTCCACTTCAATCAGATTCTGATCCAATATCTCCATTTCAAATCCATTAACCACTGTCAATACTTGGAGAGTCTGATTAAGAAAACGGTGAGTACTGCGAGACCATTTCTCAGAACATTTAAAACATAACCCCAATCTCTTCTTTTCAGCAATCTGAGCTTCTGTCAAGTGCACTTGAGGTCTTGCCTGTTGTGGTTTATTGTTGCCCTGACTCGTATTATTGGCTAACTGCCTCATTTTCTACGGTGGTACTGTTTGACTTAAATAGGAGTTGTTCATGTGAACTGTTGATGTCTTATTAGACAATTGAATCTCTCTCTTCACCACGCTATGGATGCCACTATTCTCCATTTGATACGCAGAAGATATCATTTCAGGTAAATCCACCGGTTTGCACATGTTCATCACTTCTCTCATTTCTAGTGTCAAACCATTCATGAAAATCCCTTCCTTTTGTTTGTCTGTTAAACCCGTGACCTGTGGAGATAAATCTTCAAACAGATGTATGTATTCGACTACAGTTCCCGTCTGTTTAATGTTGAAGAATGGCTGACTCAGATCTTTGAACTTCTCTCGACTGAACCGAGCAAACAACCTTTCTTTAAAGTCTCTCCAGTCTGCAAAAGCCTTTCGATGTGTTTTGCTGTAGAACCAACTCAGCACATCTCCAATCAAGCTGATTGAAACCGTATCTAGCTTTTCTTCTTAAGAATAACCTCCGATTCGAAAGAATCTTTCAGCTAGGGCTAACCAACCGTAAGAATCCTCGCCGTCAAATTTTGGGAGGTGTACACGCCTCAACATACTTTTCGACTACTAAAAATTGTGTTCCTAGCCCTATTATCCTCCGATCTACTACTAAGGCCAGGTTCCATGTTAGATCGGTGTACCTAATTCGCAGACAATTTGTAATTCGGATTCGAGATCTCCATTACTTCTGGCGATGCTGGAGAGTCATGCTGCATTGTCTCATAAAACTCCGAGAACTTTGAATCCATTTGATTCATTTGTTTTGCTATCTCTGTTATCATCGCCGGAGTCAGTGCTTCGCTTTTCAGCTGCTCCGTTTTGTGTTCCATCACCATTTGAGCTAGTGATTCTAATGTCACCGGCGGAACCGTCAGAATTTGAATTTTGGAAACATGATTAGTCACTCTCTGCTTCAGATTTTTCGTTGCCATTTCTTCTTAGCTTTGCAAAGTGCGGTTCAGATCGCTCACGACGCACCAAATTGTTAAGAAAACGGATCTTTATTGAATTAGAAAGAGGAATTACAATCCCACGTATCGGCTTGAAGGATAAATCCACCTGATCTCCACGAACCAGAGAACAAGACAAACACTCAATTTCTGCATAATCAAAATATCTAAAATGTCTCAACCTTTTATATCTAAGGTTGTTATAAGTTTGACTCGATTGACTTACAAAAGAATTAGCCAATTAAAACTTGACAGCTCATCCACTCGTTGACGCTTCTTCTTCATTCTTTGATATCTTTCCATTGCGATAATACGTCCTCCAAGGCATATCACTTTGAAAAACAAGAAAATCAATCAACACTAACAAAAAAAAGTTGCAACTAATAAATGTAAACTGATTTTTTAATGACAAGTTATTTATTTGACATCTTCTCAAGCACGCTACAAAACTCTCTTCTTCCATATATTCACTCAGATCTTCGCCCATAAAACTTGAGGCTAAACATTCAAGGAAAGAGACGAAGTAGAAGGCATGATTTTGAAGAAACGACGAACTAGAGATTTTCAAAACCTTGAAGGTGATGGTTCTTGTTGGGTTTTTCAAGCTCATGTTCAACTCCCTATTAGTATGATATTGTCCGTTTTGGGCCCAAGTGACAAAACCCGCACGGATTTGTTTTTGGACTCCTTCCCAAAAGGCCTCATACTAATCTGTTGAACATCTTGCTTATATACTATACACACTTGGTCTAATCTTCGGATGTGGGATTTGGATTGATATCTCAACAATCCCTCCCTCAAGCCAAGAACCACACAAACCTGTGGTCTCCACCAACCTTCCGCGAAACTTTGGCATCCTTCTTGTATCGCCCAACCTAACCTTTCGTACACCGTTAGGAATACTTTCGACACAAGGGACCGGTACCCCAATCGCAAGGTCACCTTAAGGGCTTTCCTCCCACACCGAACACAGAGCCCACACCCACTTGTCTAGGTCCATTTTTTCCAGAACCTTGCTCTAATACCAATTGTTGGGCTTTTCAAGCCCATGTCCAACTCCCTATTAGTATGATATTGTCCGCTTTAGGCCCAAGTGGCAAAGCCTGCACGTATTTGTTTTTGGGCTCCTTCCCAAAAGGCCTCATACTAATCTTTTGAACATCTTGCTTATATACTATTCACACTTGGTCTAATCTTCCGATGTGGGACTTGGATTGATATCTCAACAGTTCTTCTAAGGTCTTCTTCCAAACCAAATCTGTGGCGACAAAATTTGTGGAAAATGGCATCTACATATTGTACTTCAAGGGTTTAGTGAGTGGCCAGATAGCAGCAAACGGGAAGATGACGGCCATGGCTGGATTTGAGGTCACGATTTGCGATCAGAGAGATCAATTGTTGTTTAAATTGAAGGAACTGGTGAGGGACGCCGAGATTGACCGCAAAGAAGTTGAGATTAGGGCTCTGGTTCATGGGTTAAGTGTATCACTCAAGATGGAGATCAGGAAGGTCGTGATTTATTGTAAAGACTCTGAAATTTACCAAATGGTAAGTGTTTTTGTTAGTTTATATGCACTTTTTAATGATTTGACATGTTTAGAGTTATACAAGAACTATTAAAATAATTGCTGTAATTGTTTAAACTTAAGAATGTTTAAATATTCAGTGAAAACTATAAGATAATAGTTTATATTTGAATAATTTTTTGGTTCACCTTTAAGGGTAAATTTTTTTATTCACTTTACTCTATTATAATCAATCAAAAAATGACATGTAATATTTAAAATGAAAAAAAAAATAAAACAAATTAATAATAAAAATCAAAAATTTAATTTTTAAATATTAAACTCTAATCCTCATACTCTAAACTATAATATATATATATATATATATATATATAAACTAAACTCTAAACCCTAAACATAAATATTTAAATTTTTTTAAAAAAATTAAAAGTAAAAACTTAACCCTAAATTCTAAATTCAAATATTAAATTTTAAAAGAAATTAAAAATAAAAACTAAATCCTAAATCCTAAACCCTAATCCGTAAACCCAAACATTAATTTTAATAATAAAAAATAAACATTTAATCCTAAACCCTAAATCAAAATATATATTATTAATTCTTAAATGTGATGCTTTGAGCTAAATTTTTTACGCTCATAAAACCAATTGGTTAACGTTTCTCGGATGCTGTCGAGTAGAGCAATAACTGGGTACTCTCTAGGAGTATTCAATTTATTATTTATCGACTCAGCTGGATTAGTGGTTCTAACATCGTACCTAAATCCGGGGAATTTGCATCGTGCCAATTTCTCAACACCAACATCCTGAAGATACTTTCCAACAGCTGGACTAATAGAACCAGTGGCAGCAAACTTGGTATCAAAAGCAGAAACTCAGTACTCTGTAGAAGCCTTCGCAATCAAACCAGTCAAACCCTGTGTTTTGGAATATGTTATCACATTAGTCAGCAAATGGTGGATACAGTTACATGGCTAGATTAGGGTACACTTTCTCAAGTGCTTTAAATAACGGAAACATTTCTATCTGACACAAAAGCCAAACGCACCTCATTCCCAATGACAAATTTTAGTTGCATCATAAACCACTCCCAAGACAGGTCGTTCTCTGAATCGACAACTCCTAATGCGATTGGATATAAGTTCGAGTTGCCATCTAATGTCGTGGCAACAAGCAAAAGTCCTTTATATTTGTTTTTCAAAAATGTCTGATGTGCTGTCGTGTGAGAGTTGTCAAGTTTTACCCTAAATAAAATCAATAGCCGCAAGTGCACAACTGATCTATTGTAGTACTTAGGAATCGAATCCACATGGAAGGAGGATCTTTCCTGCAAAAGCCTTCGAAAGAAATGTGAAGTAAGGAAGTTTAGAACCATGCGATTTTTTTAGGGGTTTTGGTGGTGTCTTTAAAACGTAAAAACTAATCTTAGTGGGAACGAGAATTAAAATGACCTAATAACTAAACTTAAAGAAATCTAATTAAAACAAGAAAACGGCTAGACCTAATTACTTGTATGAAAACCGGCTGACTAAGTAAAATACTAGACTAAAAACTTGAATGAAAATCAGTGTAAAACAATAGAAAAGAGGCGCTGAGTTTCCAGGAAAATTCTCTCCGGGGATGAACGATTCAAAACATTGCTAAAAAGTAAATTAAAAGATCCTAGCTAAAAACTTTTAAACTCGAGTCACGAACGTATGAATACGCCATTCTCGTGATCATAACCAACTATCTCTCTCAACCCTGACCAGTAGATTTCCACTCTGGCCCTGGAAGAGAAAATATGCAGTATGCTTAAGACTCATCAACATTCATAGCTCTCCCGTAGGTAGGTTTCCACTCCTATGGTCGATCTGCTCTGATCAAACTAAATCTGGCCCCAAATGAAAACTTTCGCAACACCAAAGACCTAGATCAGATTGTAGTTCATGACGCTACTCCCATGCATAATAGATAAGTTTAGAAGAAAAGTTTTAGGATTCGGCTTCAATAGCTAATGGAATCCTCATATATATAGCCCCCATCAAAAATCCCTTAAACCCAACAATAAAACTACTCAGACATGATTAAAGAAAGCAAAAATATTGTTTTGAAAAGCTGAGCAGAAATCGATACTGAAGAAGAAATAAAAAGGGTTCAAGAGATAGATCTCTATCTCCCTAAACCTAAAACTAAGAAAATGAAAGAAAAAAACTTAAAGCTCCAAAAAGAATAAATTATATGTGTCTCTCCCCGTCTAGGGCTCCTAAAAACATGTATTTATATTGTCCAAGTCGTCACTTAGGGTTTCTCCAAATGAGAGAATCATTTTGGGCTTGAAAATGGGCTTCGGGGTCGGACAGACCATTCTCCGCGGTCGGGAAGATCGGGACCGTGGTGAAGTGACTGTTGACCGCGGGTAGGAATGCTTGCCGGCTGGTTTACGAGACATCTTGCTCTTCGCGTAACTTTTGATTGAACCGTTGAATTTCTATTCTGTAAAGTGTGCTGGAAAGCTGGTAGTTCCATCTATATGGTCTCCAAAATTGAGCTGGACCAGACGGTGAGAAGGTCTTCATTTGGGGGTGAACTTCTGACGGTTTGGCTCTAAGCTGAAATCTGGTCTTTTATCCATTTTGTTAAGCTTTTTCCTAAGTTTCCTGAAAAGAGTCTTGAAACTATAATTATTAGAAAAACATATTAAAAACACTTGAAAACAATAAAAAACATAGAAAAAATATTTCAAAACGATTCATAAAAGAGGTCAAAATACGGTGTTATCAACTCCTCCTGACGTAAACCTTTGTTTTTCCCCAAACAAAGCAAAAGTCTAACCTGGTTAAGTGAAAAAAAAAATAGGAAATGCACAAATCTCATAGACATGAACTACTAAACTAGGACCATAGATCGTACATCAATCCACAACTTAGTCTAGAAAATTCTCACCAAGACACAAAAGATACTAGTCCATTTTTTCAGTCATGCAAAACTTAATAAATTTAAATCTTGATTTCAGTCAACTAGCTCTCTACATTCATTAAGTGCAATAGTGAATTCTCATCAAAGACATCATCTAGGGTAGACGGCGTTTGGCATTTATGGGCTGTTTAAGTGGTGAAGTTAAAGTGTTTCGGGTTACCTGATGAATCTGGAGGATGCAAGATATTATGCAAAACCGCAAGAGAGATAAGGACCTGTTGATGACCGCAATTTTCAGTCACTTCTTCTTGTCCAATGTTGTTGCATAATCCTTCCTCCTTTGTTGTGAACAGCTGTTCCCCCAGACTTAGATCTTTTCCGGGACAGAAAAAATAATCTCCAAAACTCCATATAATCAAGCTCTAATTAACTTGCCTCAAAGATAAAATCGATCTTCTTTGACTCTCTAAGGCTTTATTTTCTTTCCTTTTTTATTTTTTGGATTTTTTATTTAAGAAATGAAACCGTTTTGGAGAGAGAGTCTAAGGAACGAAAATGTACCAATGTTTGGCGATTTTTCTGAGGTAAGCTGAGTTTTTGACCACCGTATTTTGTTGAATCTGATAACACCGTATTTTGACCACTTTTATGGATCGTTTTGAAATACTTTTTCTATGTTTTTAATTGTTTTTAAGTACTTTTATCACGTTTTTCTAGTATTTGTAGTTCCAAGACTCTTTTCAGGTAACTTAGGGAAAAGCTTAACAAAATGGATAGAAAACCAGATTTACGCTCAGAGTCAAACCGTCAGAAGTTCACCCCTGATTGAAAGCCTTCTCACCGTCTGATCCAGCTCAAATTTTGAGACATTAAAGATGGAAGTATCAGCTTTCCAGTGCACTTTACAGCTTGGCAATCCAACGGTTCAATCAAAAGATACGCGAAGAGCAAGATGTCCCGTAAACCAGCCAGCAAGCACTTCCACCCGCGGCCAACAAGCAATTTCCCGCGGTCAGGAGCATCCCGACCACGGCAAACAACTCATTCCCCACGGTCAGAGCACTCCCGACCGCGGCCATCAACCTCCGAGCCCAAAAAGCCCATTTCTGAAGCCCACATTTGGAGAAACCCTAAGTGACGTCCAGAGAGGTCTTGAGCACTATAAATACATGTCTTAGGAGCCCTAGAAATCATGGAACCGAATACCATCTATCATTACTTCATACTTTTATTGTTTTTGCTTTAGCTTTTAGGGAGAGAGAGATTTGTTCTCTTGAACCCTTGTTCTTTCTTTTTCAATTTCGGTTTCTATTCTACTTCTTAATACTATGTCTTTGATTTTGTTCATCATGTCTGAGTAGTTTTATTGTTGGGATTAAGGGATTTTCGATGGGGATTTATATGTTCGATGAGGATTCCATGAGCTTTTGAGCCGAATCTTAGAATTTTTTCTTCTGAATTCGTTTTTACTGCATAAGAGTAGCGTCATGAACTACAATCTGATCCAGATGCTTGGTGACACGAAAGTGTTCATCAGGTATCAGATCTTGTTTGGGAGAGCAAAACAAACATAGGAATGGAAACCTACCTATGGGCGATTTGTGAATTAGGACGAGTCTTAAACATAATGCATCTCTTCTCTTCCAGGGCCAGAGTGGAAACCTACTGGTCAGGGTTGAGAGAGATAGTTGTCTATGATCACGACAGTGGCGTATTCATACGTCCGTGACTCCAGTTCAAAAAGTTTAAGCTAAGATCTTATCAAATTTACTCTCTAGCAATGTTTTGAATCGTTCGTACCCCTGAGAAAACTTTCCTGAACCCCAACGCCTTCTTCCTTATTGATTTACACCGTTTTTCTTTAAAGCTTTAGTTCAATATTGTCTTTCCTTTTTAGTTCATTTTCATTTAAGCATTAGAATATCCGTTTTTATCATTTTTAGTCATTTAATTCTCGTATTCTATTTTAATATTTCGTTTTTAGATTTTAAACACACTACCAAACCCCTACAAAACCGTTTTTGTTCTAGACTTCCTTACTTTAAATTATTTCAAAGGCTTTTTGCAGGAAAAGATCCTCCTTCCCTGTGGATTCGATCCCTAAGTACTACAATCGATTATGTGCATTTGCGGCTATTGATTTCATTTAGGGTAAAACTTGACACCCACAACACACACCACATCAGAATCCGGCAAAATTTCCGGCAAAATCGGAGTTCTTCGTCTTAGTGACTGAAAACTATGTTGTTCCTCTTTCTCTCCGACGTTTTTGCACATATCTGCATAAGACAATGGAAAACAAGAGTGCATGTGGTTCGAAAGATGCTTGGTTAAGGTGGAGAACTAGCTAAAGATGAACTAGTCATTCAGGATCAACAGAAAGTGGTAAAAAAGGGTAAAGGAGTCCTGAATGTATGATTCGTTTCCCTGGTCTAATGCTTTGATGAGAGAATTAAGTCCATGTTAACTACAGATAAAACAGAGCTAGTGTATTCCTTTATCTAAATCAAAATCATTCAAGTTCTTCTAGGATACTTTGTTTCAAATGTGCTTAGCTACCGCCTAGTCGAGTCCTAAATCATAGATGAGCATGTCACTAGGAACAATCTAAAAGCACACAGTCAACTATCATTGATTTATGTTCACCATTCCCTTTAAAACGTATTTTGTTTTGAAAACCATTTTTGAAAAACTTTAAAGAAAATGGAAAAATGTAGATAATGCAAGACTCATGAAAGAAAAGTGGTTCGAAAGGGATGAAATCCTCCCCCAGACTTAAATTACACTGTCCTCAGTGTGAAACAAGTCGAAGTTGGATGAGAAAAATGCATAGATATAGCGAATTTGGTAACCCAAAGAGAACTTACCTGGATCCGAGATGCTGATGGAGATGGATCGGATCCATTCGGGAAGATACGAGAAGGTGATAGATGGTGATGGGAGGTGGTATTGGACTTGGTGAGGTGGAATGAGGTGAAGTGGGTGGTTTGGGGTCGGGGGTCAGAGCTCACACGACCGTGGTGAAATCATGCCTGGCCGCGGTCACAAAGATGCTGCCGTGGTCGATGTGAGCTTGACCGCGGTCCGTACTCCTGTGACTGCGGGAACTTAAATGCAGCATGTTTCCTGCGTCTCTTTTGTTCCTGCTGGGCCGAGCAGTCAGGGACCATCCTTTTTTTTGGTTTTTTTGGTTTTTTCAGTTTTTTGATTTTTTTTTTTTTTGCTTTTTTGATTTATAAGAAACACCTGAAACTAAGAAAAAGAAAAAGATCAATAGAAAAAGAAAGAAAAATCCTAAAGAAAACAATATCTAAATGGGTTGCCTCCCATTAAGAGCTTTTGTTTTAAGTCGTTTAGCTCGACTTTGGTATAGGACGTGACTTAGTCCAATGAAGAAGACCTTGTTCTAAGACAAGTCTTACTTGAAGTCTCCTTGTTTAATTTAGCAGGTTCTTTGTCACTCCAAAGCTCTTCTTCAAACTCTTCTATTGCAGGACGTTTTCATGCTTTGCTGTTGTATGAGACAGCTTCTGTGAAGACATCTTTGTCGATATTAGCAAACGAGATCCTCCGGTTTGGCCAGTCCATGATGGCTCCGGAAGTTGGTAAAAAGGATCATCCGAGACTCACTGGATGTATTGCGTCTCTTGTTTCAATAATGTAGAAGTCAACAAGCATAATGCAATCTTCTATTCTCAGAGGAATGTCATGGGCTATTCCTTTAGGTGTTGCCTTGAAATCATGAGCTAATTAATATTCTCCCTAATCATGCACAGGTGCTTAATACCAAGTCTCAAAGCAATTGTCTTGGACATCATGTTAAGGCATGCTCCAGAATCACAAAGCACATAGTTAAACATTTCACATCTAATCGAATAAGAGATGAGAAACTGACCTTGACCTTCGATTTTGTGAAGTGTTCGAACAGGTCGACCTCTTCTGGCATGATTGAACAAGTCTTCTATTTCAGGAAGGGATTATGTGCTCTCACAGAAGTAATGGCTTATCAAGAAGTCTTTGCAAGCTCTGGCAAAGGTGATTCCTTCAGGTAAGCTTCAAACTACATCATTGAACTCATCAAGCTTTTCTTTGCTGATTTTCTTGGTGTAGTAGCTGCATTATTCAGGGATTTTAAGGTGAATTGAGTAAATTTCAGCATCAGGTGATTTCCTAGGAAAAGACAGGCGTCTGACTCTCCCAAAATAAGTTCAGATATCCTCCTTTGTCTCCTTGCTGTACCTAAAGAACACTTGCAAGCAACCAAGATCCCACACATCATCGAAAATTTTATAGAGAGGGATTGTCTTCACAAACTTGTTGAATTCAATGATTCTTTCTCTAGAGATTGGTGCTCCTAGTTCCACCAATCTGTCTGGATTGCCTCTTTCTACGAACAGACGATAGTCCTCGTCTTCAAGGTATTGTCCTTCATATTCATCTTCATAAGTTAAAACAATGCTGCAAGGAAATACCTCTTCTTCTTCTTGAGATGTTCTGGAGCTGATGGCATACACTGTTTGCTCGAGGAAAGGGATCCTGACCATCCTATCAGATGCATCTAACGAACACTGGCCTGTAAGAGTCGAGGAAAGCTGAGGTGAATCTGACTGATGGTTGGCCGCGGGTGGAGGACACACGACCGGGGTGGAAGGGCTATTTTCCGCGGGTAGAGGACACACGACCGCGGCTGGAGGGCTGTTGGCTGCGGTCACGGGAGGTGCGGCCGCTGGTGAAGGAATCCGAGGTGGTTCAGCTAATTCATCTTCTCTTTTACCTTCTAGATGGTTTTCTGGATCTTCCAGCTGTATTTCCTCTTTTCTTGGGTCAAGATCTTTGATGGAAAGTGTCGAACCATATGTTTCATGCCCTTGCATAAGCTTTTCGACCTTTTTCTTCGACTTCATCAAGAGCATAGACTACTTTATCTATGGTTGAGTCAATCTCTTTTGTTTTGTCTCGAACCTTGTGTACTTCATCTCAAATCTCTTCCACGTAGGAGTAAGTCTGGTTGTTATGATCATTGATAGTTTTTTTTGCTTCATCGAGCTTGATATCTTGGGTGCGGATGTTTCCACTAGCCTTGCAAATGCTGATTTCGTTCTCTCCAACTTGCCCTTCAAATGCATCCTTGTTGCTTGAGTCTCAATGGATTTGACATGACCAGAAAGATCTTCAAGGTTCTTATTGAAGTGAATTGACATATTGTCAATTCTATCATAAACGGCCCTAGAAACGGCTTGAGCTGCGATGAACTGCTTGATTATGGCTTTAAGCTGCTCCAATCGATTACTGAGCTGGACGTTCTCATCTTGCTGGAAGATTTGGTGAGGTAGGCGATGCATAGGTGGTCTAGGGTTTACCATTGGAGGCGTGTAGGGATCGTCCAAGTAAGCTCGGTAGTTCGGATCTGTGTTCCGAACTGAGTTGAAGAGGTCGCGTATGTATTGTTCTTCTCCCTAAACCTAAAACTAAGAAAATGAAAGACAAAAACTTAAAAGCTGCAAAAAGAATAAATTATATGTGTCTCTTCCCGTCTAGGGCTCCTAAAAACATGTATTTATAGTGTCCAAGTCGTCACTAAGGGTTTCTCTCCAAATGAGGGAATCATTTTGGACTTGAAAATGGGCTTCGGGGTCGGACAGACCATTCTCCCCGGTCGGGAAGGTCGTGACCGTGGTGAAGTGGCTGTTAGCCGCGGGTAGGAATGCTTGCCGGCTGGTTTACGGAACATCTTGCTCTTTGCATAATTTTTGATTGAACCGTTGGATTGCCATTTTGTAAAGTGTGCTGGAAAGGTAGTTCCATATTTATGGTCTCTAAAATTGAGCTGGATCAGACGGTGAGAAGGTCTTCATTTGGGGGTGAACTTCTTACGGTTTGACTCTGAGCTGAAATCTGGTCTTCTATCCATTTTGTTAAGTTTTTCCCTAAGTTTCCTGAAAAGAGTCTTGAAACTACAAATACTAGAAAACATGATAAAAACACTTGAAAGCAATAAAAAACATAGAAAAAGTATTCCAAACGATCCATAAAAGAGGTCAAAATACGGTGTTATCAATGTCCCATCCATTTTACCCTGCGAATAACTTTGTAAAAACCTCGTACCGATTGAAACAGAAACTTGAAACGTCCAGTAACGTAAGTTTCATACTGCATATGGGTCCCTGGATTCGCTTCTTTCAGCATGTGAAAATATTTAAGAATTTTTGCATAACTTTTCCCGGGAATGCCTCTGACAACACTAATCACATACTCACATGCTTCCCAAGCATGATTGTAAGAGATGTCACATCCATGCTCTGTACGAATAAACTGAATTATTTCTCTTGGGCTATGCCCGTCATTAGCACCCTCGAACTTATTCTTAATCAGATTACCAATAGTTTTTGCTGAAGCTGTCCTACCGACTGCGTCTTTATAAAAAGAAGCGCATGTATGTTGAGCGACATACTTGTTGATTCTGAAATACTGAGACCCCTCAAGACACTGTGCACGAACACGCCAGTTGCATGACTTATCTTTGCAGCTGATATACTAGACTCGTTTGGTTGATTCCAGTACTTTATAGTCAAAATTATGCTTCATCGCAGAAATTTTCAAAGAAGCCTTCAACTCTGTTTTGCTTCTAAAAATTTGATCATTTTTTACAACATCAACCAAGTTAAGCCGAACATTCTGCTCACCGTCAACTTCGTTGTCAACCGTAACAGGTTCATCAAACTCCTCCTCCACTTTATGGCAACTGCCTCTAATATCATCATCGCCTGACTTCACAGCTATTGCGTCATTCTTTTCCCTACAGCTTGAATCAGATGGCTTCTTCATAAACTTGATGTTAATTTGATTCTCAGGATGCTCAGCAAACGCGGTGAATGTCACACACAGATGTACCGAAGTTTTATTTTTAGCGTACCCAACAAAAATTTTGAGCTGACAATCATTGGCGATACTCACTGGTGGAGAACCTATGGTATCAATCAAATCACTTGGAAGATAATTAAACTCAGCTTTGTGATCGACTACTCCATAGTCTTCGAGAACCATCATTTCAAACTCTGCGAGAGTGGTGTTTGATTCAACAGCAACTAACCTAGCTCGTTTTTGTTCATCAGCCACAACCCTGATTTCTATGAACCACAAGTAACATAGATATGTAGCATTTTTGAAGCACAAGATGATCTGCTCAAAGTTTAATCCCTAAGCTACTCTGCAAGAGCACAGATGTGCAGTTGTAGTATCTAGGGGTCGAACCACAGAGACAAGAAATCACTCAATAAACCTTGTGTAGATGGAGTTACGCTAAGCAGAAATATTGTAAATAAATAGCAATGCAACAGAATTAGACTAAGCAGCAATAAAAACGGTTTGTAAGATTCAGATGGATGGAGATTAGGCTTAGGGCGTTTCTCAGGAGATCAATGAATGCTGAACAATCGATTAATCAGGGTTCATGTTTAAGCACGGTTCTTGAACTCGAATCACAGAATTATAATTAACCAACTTCCGTTGTGAGAATTATCTAAGTTAAAATCCTAGAATTCCAAATTCCTTTGCATCCTACAGATTTAAACCAGCTTTAATGCACAAGTTCGATATGTTCACAAAGTATCTAAACCAAATTCCTTTGCGAATAGCTACTTTGCTCACCCTAGGTTCTTTCCAGTTATTCAATTACACTTCCGTGTCAATCAATTAACCTAAGATCTAAGTTCTAGGTGGCCAGTCCAGAATTAGCTTTAAGAACAACCTATGGTGAAGAACTAAATAGATTATGAACCCTAACTAAATCAATTAATTAAACATCCAGAGAAAATCCTTTATGAGAACCCTAAACCTAACAAACAAACTACTCAGACATGAAGATTGAAGCAATAAACATGAATGAATAGATTGCAGAAAAGAAATAATAGATTAATAGACAGGGGTTCGAAATCTTCTCTCTCCGGAACAGAGTTTCAGACTTGTCTCCCCAAAAGCTCAGAAATCGCAAAAGCCAAAAACTCAGAGTATCTCTCTCTCAAAAATCTAAGGTTATCGTAAAAAGGGAATAAAAATCCTATATATATCTCTAAGACACGTTTTGGGCTTCCTTGGAAACGTTTGGGCCCAACTCCTTCTTTAAATAGGAAACAAAATCGCCTTTTCCTTATTTCTCTAACAAGTGTCGAGCGTCACTCTCCATGGTGTCGAACGTCACTAAAGCACAAAATCCATACTTGACGAATTTGATCCTGATTAAGCTCCAAAGTGCTCCAAAGTCTCCAGTTAAGCTCCAAACGTACCTATGACCTGAAAGGACTCCAAAAGACTCGAAAGACACTAAAAAGACTCTATAATTAAGACATATACCATGGTTAAAAACCATAAAAATCATGATATATCAACTCCCCCAGACTTAGCATTTGCTTGCCCTCAAGCAAACAGAACACCAAATAAGAGAAAGAAGTTTGAAAACGCAGAGACTCAACCTTTCATTGGAACATCGCTTTTGACCAATTGCCTGCAACTCAACTACTGCTTCATCATTCCAAATCGAACCACCATGTACTTCTCCGCAGACATTCACAGCTTTCCAGATTAAGACCAAAATTCCACAACATTGTCCATAAACCCTCATCGCTGGATCTCACTGATGATTCAGATGCCAAGAACCTTCTAGACTCTTTCCCATTCTGTACTCAAACAAATCAGCCATACAAACTTTGGTATTTTTCTCTCCCCCAGACTTATTCTTTTCGCACATTCATCGTTTTTTTTTTCTTTTCTCTTTTTTTTTATGGCGCATACTCGATAAGAGTAAAGCTGCGAGTACTGATGGTGTTTGCCATCAAGTCCCCGAGTTGTCCCCTTACCTTGTATCAAAGGTTTTCAGCGAATAGTGGGGTCATGGGAAACTTTCCTACCCCTCACTTCCTTCCTTTGTGTGATCATTCCAACTTAGAAGTGAAATAATGGGATCATTGGAAACATTCCTAGCCCTTCACTCCTAAGCGAAAATCATCTCAATCTTTTTGCCCTTTTTTTCTTTCTTTTTCTTCTTCTTAGCTCGTCACAAAGGAGAGAAATACCAACATTAAATTTTGCACAGGCTTTCATTGATCAAGTACGAACGAGGAATCAAGCTCTAAGGCATTAGTCACATCAACGAGTTAAAAGTGAAGTTCAGAACTTAGCTCAGGTTAGTGGACTCTGTTGGAAACATGGACGCCTCTAGTCAGCTGGTCAGCCTTTGGATTTTTCATTAGTCGGATCTAGACTGAATCTGCAGCAGTGGTCACTTAGGTGAAAGGTCAGCACAATAATTCCAGGAAAAGCATCATGATCTCCAACAGGTTTTGACTCAAAAACGTTTTGACACAACTGACTCTTAAGAAAAACAGACACAATGTCAGCAACTACCTCCCCCAGACTAGAATAACACTGTCCCCAGTGTAATCAAATCCGAAGTTGGTGACAAAAGAGAAAAGAAACAGAACACAGGAAAAACGGAGAACTTACCTGGCTGCAATGATGGTGTCGCGCGACACTGATGATGGTGTCGTGCGACACTTGTTCTCTTCGTACCAAATTGCAGCAGACTAATCCGAATTTCTGGTTTGACTCCGGTTACCTGATTTCCTTTTTTTTTTTCTTTTTTTTTTCACAGAAGCAAGTGACAAGCGACACCGATTGTGGTGTCGCTCGACACCAGGCTCTGCTTCACCTAAAAACACGAAAACGAAAAACGAAAATCAGCTGAAACAAAAAGACATATGTACAGACTTACCAGTGGATTGCCTTCCACCAAGCGCTTGTTTTAAGTCATTAGCTAGACTATGGATAGACTATGCATCTGGTGTATCAGACAGTGGCAAAGAGTGCCTCTGTGAAATTCGTCTCATCCATGGTGGTGTGTAAACGTTGTGCGCATGAGGTCGTCCAAGGAATACAGGAATAGCACCAGGGTGAGATCTGTGTTTAGGTGGCTTCAACCTTTGCTTTGGTGGAGATGGATGGAGTGCAATGTTTGGAGCTTCCTGATCAACAGTAGTCACTGGTTCTGTAGACGTTTTCGTCAACTCAGATTGATCTCTCACCATCTCAGCATCAAACACGTTCTGATCTCCAACTATCACTTCAGGTATTGCACTGACTTGGAATGTCTGACCATCTATGGTGGGATCCTTCAGCTTCTCCATCTTGAAAGTCATGATGGTATCTCCCAGGTGGAGATCAAGGTTACCATGCTTGACATTAATTACTGCTCCAGCTGTAGCTAAAAACGACCTTCCCAGGATAAGAGGATCTTTGGGTTCCTCTCCATATTCCAGAACCACGAAATCTGTGGGAATCATGCAATCACCAACTTTAATCGGAACATCCTCCAAGATACCTTTTGGGATTCTTTTAGATCGATCTGCTAGGATTAGAGAGATCTTAGTTGGCTTGAAGTCAGTCATCCCAAGGCTAACAGCTACAGAGTATGGTATTAGGTTGACACTCGAACCAAGATCACACAGCGATCTCTTGAATCTCTCAGAGAAGATAGAGCAGTCCAAAACAAAGCTTCCTGGGTCTGAGAGTTTCTCTGGAATCTTATTCTGAATCACAGCACTGACCTGTTCAGAGATCATCATCACTCCTTCCTCATGACTAAGATTATTAGTCACCATCTTTTTCACATAGTGTCTGAGAGTAGGAGCAATCTTCACAGCATCAACCAAAGGAATCTCAAGCACAAGTTTCTCCATCAAAGCCTTGCATCTGGCATCATCTATCTCCTGCTTGGACTTCCTAGGACTCCTTGGGTAAGGAACCTTAGGTTTGTAGACTCTTTCTTCAGCAGATTTCGGACTTTGAGCAATATCAGCTTTGCTCTGCAATTGGTGACGCGCGACACTGGTTGTGGTGTCGCTCGACACTGGCTCTGCAACTTCGAAATTTTTTCTTCAGATTCGTCCAACTCCACGATTTCATCCTCAGAAACACCCTTTTTCAGCACAGGAGTCAACTTTTTACCACTTCTTAACGAGATGGCACTGCAGTAATGCCTAGGATTGGTATCAGTCTTCCCAGGAAGGAATCCTTCTTGCCTTTTTACAGACTCTGCAGTCTGAGCAACCTGAGTATCAAGCTTTTTCACATGAGTGTTCAGAGCTTTGATTTTTCCATTCAGATCCAGATACAGAGCATCAACCTTCCCATTGAAATCCACAGTCATCTTCTGCTGACCTTCCAAGATCTGTTCCAGCAGAGACTTCACCTCATTATCAGGAGTTTGAGTAGGAGGAGAACCATAGTTCCTTGAAAAATTGTTGTTGGAGTATGATGTCTGGTACTGAGGTTTGGAGCTGTAACCATAAGAGTTATGATTACCTGTGAAGGTAATCCTCTGATTATTTCCATTGTAATTCGTGTTCCCTTGCTGAGTACCAAATCTCTGACCCTGAAATCCAGCTCCATTGATGAAGTTAACATCCTCTTCCACAAAAGCTTCATCTGGTCCAAAATTCTGAACTCCTGCAGGGTATCTGACAGATTTCTTACCCACAAGAAGACTATGCACAGAGTCAAGCTTAGCCTTCACCTCAGCAATTTGCGATCCATCCATGTTCCCAGCCTGCTTCCTTCGCTGATAGTCTGCATTCTTGGTTCTATTGCTAGATGCCAAGTTTTCGATGAGCTCAACAGCTTCGTCTGGGTATCTGGTGTTGAAGTTTCCATTGCTCGCTGCATCATAGCCATTTGATACCTCCAATCAATACCTCTGAAGAAGATACCTAACAGCTGCACATCGCTGAAGCCATGATGGGGACAGTCTCGCTGGTACGATTTGAATCGCACCCAGGAAGCTTTGAACGCTTCAGTTGGTTCCTGAGAGAAGGTCAAAATTTTCGTCCTCAACTCCTCAGACCTAGCATCATCGAAGAAGTTGTGCAGGAAAGCATTCCTGGTCTCTTATCAAGTAGTGAGTGATCCTGGCTCCAACTGCTTCAACCAGTTAACTGCTTCTCCAGCAAGAGAATAAGGAAACAGCTTGCAGAGGAGGAAATCATTGGACACTCCATTGTACTTGATGCTGGTGACCAAGTCCTCAAACCTCTCGTTGTGATCCATAGGGTGCTCATGAGAGTGGCCTTGAAAGGGGTGCTGACCAACAAGAGTGTAGTACACAGGCTTCAGCTCAAAATCGTTTCTTTGAAACGCAGGGGTGCGAATCGCAGAATGATTTGCATAGAACTGCTCAGGCCTGTTGTAATCTCCAAGTGTTCGTCCACGACCAGCTGCAGGTGCAGGTTCCCTCACATTCCGATCTTCTGGAGCGTTCCTCTGATGTGGAACGATCACAGCATTCCCACGCGGTGCAGGTGGTGGATTCTGGTCAACAACATCCACTGGTAAAGGTGCTGGTGGAATGATGTTACCATATCCATCAAGCCTTTGGCCTCTCGCATTGCACACATGACCCTCTTGGTCTCTCCAGATTCCATCATCATCACGAACAAGTCCATTGGCGTTTTCCATCATTGTCGGATCTCTTGCTTTCCTGTTCGTTCGCTCTAACTCAGCTAGCTCTTCGTTGCTCAAATTCACTAGCGGGATGTCCTTGTTGCTTCTGGTTCCACGAGAATGCATAAACCTGAAACACCAAAAACAAAGAGAGAAAACGAAATAAGTAAATTAGGTTATAAAAAGAAAGGTGTCGCGCGACACTAGGTCGAAACTCAAAAACTAGGTTAAATGGCGAAATCAAGTCCCCGGCAACGGCGCCAAAACTTGATCTGCTCAAAGTTTAATCCCTAAGCTACTCTGCAAGAGCACAGATGTGCAGTTGTAGTATCTAGGGGTCGAACCACAGAGACAAGATGTAGTATCTAGGGGTCGAACCACGGAGACAAGAAATCACTCAATAAACCTTGTGTAGATGGAGTTACGCTAAGCAGAAATATTGTAAATAAATAGCAATGCAACAGAATCAGACTAAGCAGCAATAAAAACGGTTTGTAAGATTCAGATGGATGGAGATTAGGCTTAGGGCGTTTCTCAGGAGATCAATGAATGCTGAACAATCGATTAATCAGGGTTCATGTTTAAGCACGGTTCTTGAACTCGAATCACAGAATTATAATTAACCAACTTTCGTTGTGAGAATTATCTAAGTTAAAATCCTAGAATTCCAAATTCCTTTGCAAATCCTACAGATTTAAACCAGCTTTAATGCACAAGTTCGATATGTTCACAAAGTATCTAAACCAAATTCCTTTGCGAATAGCTACTTTGCTCACCCTAGGTTCTTTCCAGTTATTCAATTACACTTCCGTGTCAATCAATTAACCTAAGATCTAAGTTCTAGGTGGCCAGTCCAGAATTAGCTTTAAGAACAACCTATGGTGAAGAACTAAATAGATTATGAACCCTAACTAAATCAATTAATTAAACATCCAGAGAAAATCCTTTATGAGAACCCTAAACCTAACAAACAAACTACTCAGACATGAAGATTGAAGCAATAAACATGAATGAATAGATTGCAGAAAAGAAATAATAGATTAATAGACAGGGGTTCGAAATCTTCTCTCTCCGGAACAGAGTTTCAGACTTGTCTCTCCAAAAGCTCAGAAATCGCAAAAGCCGAAAACTCAGAGTATCTCTCTCTCAAAAATCTAAGGTTATCGTAAAAAGGGAATTAAAATCCTATATATATCTCTAAGACACGTTTTGGGCTTCCTTGGAAACGTTTGGGCCCAACTCCTTCTTTAAATAGGAAACAAAATCGCCTTTTCCTTATTTCTCTAACAAGTGTCAAGCGTCACTCTCCATGGTGTCGAACGTCACTAAAGCACAAAATCCATACTTGACGAATTTGATCCTGATTAAGCTCCAAAGTGCTCCAAAGTCTCCAGTTAAGCTCCAAACGTACCTATGACCTGAAAGGACTCCAAAAGACCCAAAAGTCACTAAAAAGACTCTATAATTAAGACATATAACCATGATTAAAAACCATAAAAACCATGATATATCACAAGATACGCAAACAAAAAAAAATCTCCTTGATCAATGGGAAGATGATGAAGAAAACGATGAAGTCCAAAAAAAAAGAAACAAAAACATCAAAAACATAGAGAAAAACATGAGAAAAAAAAAGATTTTCGAAAATATATAATTCTAGGAAATTAACTAATTTTCCTAGATTTTCTCAGGTTTTGGTAGAAGTTATATTTTACTAACATGTAGAATGAAATCCACATGTAAAAGAACTGTTCTACAGTAATGTAGAACTTGGTCTAATAAATAGAATTAATGTTCTACAATAACGTAGAACCTTTTTTATTCAGTAGAAATTACATTCTACTAACACATAGAATATAGTCTATCGATGGAACTTGTAATCTCCCCCAGACTTATTCTTTTCGCACATTCATCGTTTTTTTTTTCTTTTCTCTTTTTTTTTATGGCGCATACTCGATAAGAGTAAAGCTGCGAGTACTGATGGTGTTTGCCATCAAGTCCCCGAGTTGTCCCCTTACCTTGTATCAAAGGTTTTCAGCGAATAGTGGGGTCATGGGAAACTTTCCTACCCCTCACTTCCTTCCTTTGTGTGATCATTCCAACTTAGAAGTGAAATAATGGGATCATTGGAAACATTCCTAGCCCTTCACTCCTAAGCGAAAATCATCTCAATCTTTTTGCCCTTTTTTTTCTTTCTTTTTTTTCTTTCTTTTTCTTCTTCTTAGCTCGTCACAAAGGAGAGAAATACCAACATTAAATTTCGCACAGGCTTTCATTGATCAAGTACGAACGAGGAATCAAGCTCTAAGGCATTAGTCACATCAACGAGTTAAAAGTGAAGTTCAGAACTTAGCTCAGGTTAGTGGACTCTGTTGGAAACATGGACGCCTCTAGTCAGCTGGTCAGGCTTTGGATTTTTCATTAGTCGGATCTAGACTGAATCTGCAGCAGTGGTCACTTAGGTGAAAGGTCAGCACAATAATTCCAGGAAAAGCATCATGATCTCCAACAGGTTTTGACTCAAAAACGTTTTGACACAACTGACTCTTAAGAAAAATAGACACAATGTCAGCAACTACCTCCCCCAGACTTGAATAACACTGTCCCAAGTGTAATCAAATCCGAAGTTGGTGACAAAAGAGAAAAGAAACAGAACACATGAAAAACAGAGAACTTACCTGGCTGCAATGATGGTGTCGCGCGACACTGATGATGGTGTCGTGCGACACTTGTTCTCTTCGTACCAAATTGCAGCAGACTAATCCGAATTTCTGGTTTGACTCCGGTTACCTGATTTCCTTTTTTTTTTTTTTTTCACAGAAGCAAGTGACAAGCAACACCGATTGTGGTGTCGCTCGACACCAGGCTCTGCTTCACCTAAAAACACGAAAACGAAAAACGAAAATCAGCTGAAACAAAAAGACATATGTACAGACTTACCAGTGGATTGCCTTCCACCAAGCGCTTGTTTTAAGTCATTAGCTTGACTATGGATAGACTATGCATCTGGTGGATCAGACAGTGGCAAAGAGTGCCTCTGTGAAATTCGTCTCATCCATGGTGGTGTGTAAACGTTGTGCGCATGAGGTCGTCCAAGGAATACAGGAATAGCACCAGGGTGAGATCTGTGTTTGGGTGGCTTCAACCTTTGCTTTGGTGGAGATGGATGGAGTGCAATGTTTGGAGCTTCCTGATCAACAGTAGTCACTGGTTCTGTAGACGTTTTCGTCAACTCAGATTGATCTCTCACCATCTCAGCATCAAACACGTTCTGATCTCCAACTATCACTTCAGGTATTGCACTGACTTGGAATGTCTGACCATCTATGGTGGGATCCTTCAGCTTCTCCATCTTGAAAGTCATGATGGTATCTCCCAGGTGGAGATCAAGGTTACCATGCTTGACATCAATTACTGCTCCAGCTGTAGCTAAAAACGACCTTCCCAGGATAAGAGGATCTTTGGGTTCCTCTCCATATTCCAGAACCACGAAATCTGTAGGAATCATGCAATCACCAACTTTAATCGGAACATCCTCCAAGATACCATTTGGGATTCTTTTAGATCGATCTTCTAGGATTAGAGAGATCTTAGTTGGCTTGAAGTCAGTCATCCCAAGGCTAACAGCTACAGAGTATGGTATTAGGTTGACACTCGAACCAAGATCACACAGCGATCTCTTGAATCTCTCAGAGAAGATAGAGCAGTCCAAAACAAAGCTTCCTGGGTCTGAGAGTTTCTCTGGAATCTTATTCTGAATCACAGCACTGACCTGTTCAGAGATCATCATCACTCCTTCCTCATGACTAAGATTATTAGTCACCATCTTTTTCACATAGTGTCTGAGAGTAGGAGCAATCTTCACAGCATCAACCAAAGGAATCTCAAGCACAAGTTTCTCCATCAAAGCCTTGCATCTGGCATCATCTATCTCCTGCTTGGACTTCCTAGGACTCCTTGGGTAAGGAACCTTAGGTTTGTAGACTCTTTCTTCAGCAGATTTCGGACTTTGAGCAATATCAGCTTTGCTCTGCAATTGGTGACGCGCGACACTGGTTGTGGTGTCGCTCGACACTGGCTCTGCAACTTCGAAATTTTTTCTTCAGATTCGTCCAACTCCACGATTTCATCCTCAGAAACACCCTTTTTCAGCACAGGAGTCAACTTTTTACCACTTCTTAACGAGATGGCACTGCAGTAATGCCTAGGATTGGTATCAGTCTTCCCAGGAAGGAATCCTTCTTGCCTTTTTACAGACTCTGCAGTCTGAGCAACCTGAGTATCAAGCTTTTTCACATGAGTGTTCAGAGCTTTGATTTTTCCATTCAGATCCAGATACAGAGCATCAACCTTCCCATTGAAATCCACAGTCATCTTCTGCTGACCTTCCAAGATCTGTTCCAGCAGAGACTTCACCTCATTATCAGGAGTTTGAGTAGGAGGAGAACCATAGTTCCTTGAAAAATTGTTGTTGGAGTATGATGTCTGGTACTGAGGTTTGGAGCTGTAACCATAAGAGTTATGATTACCTGTGAAGGTACTCCTCTGATTATTTCCATTGTAATTTGTGTTCCCTTGCTGAGTACCAAATCTCTGACCCTGAAATCCAGCTCCATTGATGAAGTTAACATCCTCTTCCACAAAAGCTTCATCTGGTCCGAAATTCTGAACTCCTGCAGGGTATCTGACAGATTTCTTACCCACAAGAAGACTATGCACAGAGTCAAGCTTAGCCTTCACCTCAGCAATTTGCGATCCATCCATGTTCCCAGCCTGCTTCCTTCGCTGATAGTCTGCATTCTTGGTTCTATTGCTAGATGCCAAGTTTTCGATGAGCTCAACAGCTTCGTCTGGGTATCTGGTGTTGAAGTTTCCATTGCTCGCTGCATCAAGAGCCATTTGATACCTCCAATCAATACCTCTGAAGAAGATACCTAACAGCTGCACATCGCTGAAGCCATGATGGGGACAGTCTCGCTGGTACGATTTGAATCGCACCCAGGAAGCTTTGAACGCTTCAGTTGGTTCCTGAGAGAAGGTCGAAATTTTCGTCCTCAACTCCTCAGACCTAGCATCATCGAAGAAGTTGTGCAGGAAAGCATTCCTGGTCTCTTCCCAAGTAGTGAGTGATCCTGGCTCCAACTGCTTCAACCAGTTAGCTGCTTCTCCAGCAAGAGAATAAGGAAATAGCTTGCAGAGGAGGAAATCATTGGACACTCCATTGTACTTGATGCTGGTGACCAAGTCCTCAAACCTCTCGTTGTGATCCATAGGGTGCTCATGTGAGTGGCCTTGAAAGGGGTGCTGACCAACAAGAATGTAGTACACAGGCTTCAGCTCAAAATCGTTTCTTTGAAACGCAGGGGCGCGAATCGCAGAACGATTTGCATAGAACTGCTCAGGCCTGTTGTAATCTCCAAGTGTTCGTCCACGACCAGCTGCAGGTGCAGGTTCCCTCACATTCCGATCTTCTGGAGCGTTCCTCTGATGTGGAACGATCACAGCATTCCCACGCGGTTCAGGTGGTGGATTCTGGTCAACAACATCCACTGGTAAAGGTGCTGGTGGAATGATGTTACCATATCCATCAAGCCTTTGGCCTCTCGCATTGCACACATGACCCTCTTGCTCTCTCCAGATTCCATCATCATCACGAACAAGTCCATTGGCGTTTTCCATCATTGTCGGATCTCTTGCTTTCCTGTTCGTTCGCTCTAACTCAGCTAGCTCTTCGTTGCTCAAATTCACTAGCGGGATGTCCTTGTTGCTTCTGGTTCCACGAGTATGCATAAACCTGAAACACCAAAAACAAAGAGAGAAAACAAAATAAGTAAATTAGGCTATAAAAAGAAAGGTGTCGCGCGACACCACAAGTGGTGTCGCTCGACACTAGGTCGAAACTCAAAAACTAGGTTTAATGGCGAAATCAAGTCCCCGGCAACGGCGCCAAAACTTGATCTGCTCAAAGTTTAATCCCTAAGCTACTCTGCAAGAGCACAGATGTGCAGTTGTAGTATCTAGGGGTCGAACCACAGAGACAAGAAATCACTCAATAAACCTTGTGTAGATGGAGTTACGCTAAGCAGAAATATTGTAAATAAACAGCAATGCAACAGAATTAGACTAAGCAGCAATAAAAACGGTTTGTAAGATTCAGATGGATGGAGATTAGGCTTAGGGCGTTTCTCAGGAGATCAATGAATGCTGAACAATCGATTAATCAGGGTTCATGTTTAAGCACGGTTCTTGAACTCGAATCACAGAATTATAATTAACCAACTTCCGTTGTGAGAATTATCTAAGTTAAAATCCTAGAATTCCAAATTCCTTTGCAAATCCTACAGATTTAAACCAGCTTTAATGCACAAGTTCGATATGTTCACAAAGTATCTAAACCAAATTCCTTTGCGAATAGCTACTTTGCTCACCCTAGGTTCTTTCCAGTTATTCAATTACACTTCCGTGTCAATCAATTAACCTAAGATCTAAGTTCTAGGTGGCCAGTCCAGAATTAGCTTTAAGAACAACCTATGGTGAAGAACTAAATAGATTATGAACCCTAACTAAATCAATTAATTAAACATCCAGAGAAAATCCTTTATGAGAACCCTAAACCTAACAAACAAACTACTCAGACATGAAGATTGAAGCAATAAACATGAATGAATAGATTGCAGAAAAGAAATAATAGATTAATAGACAGGGGTTCGAAATCTTCTCTCTCCGGAACAGAGTTTCAGACTTGTCTCCCCAAAAGCTCAGAAATCGCAAAAGCCGAAAACTCAGAGTATCTCTCTCTCAAAAATCTAAGGTTATCGTAAAAAGGGAATAAAAATCCTATATATATCTCTAAGACACGTTTTGGGCTTCCTTGGAAACGTTTGGGCCCAACTCCTTCTTTAAATAGGAAACAAAATCGCCTTTTCCTTATTTCTCTAACAAGTGTCGAGCGTCACTCTCCATGGTGTCGAACGTCACTAAAGCACAAAATCCATACTTGACGAATTTGATCCTGATTAAGCTCCAAAGTGCTCCAAAGTCTCCAGTTAAGCTCCAAACGTACCTATGACCTGAAAGGACTCCAAAAGACCCAAAAGTCACTAAAAAGACTCTATAATTAAGACATATAACCATGATTAAAAACCATAAAAACCATGATATATCACAAGATACGCAAACAAAAAAAAATCTCCTTGATCAATGGGAAGATGATGAAGAAAACGATGAAGTCCAAAAAAAAAGAAACAAAAACATCAAAAACATAGAGAAAAACATGAGAAAAAAAAAGATTTTCGAAAATATATAATTCTAGGAAATTAACTAATTTTCCTAGATTTTCTCAGGTTTTGGTAGAAGTTATATTTTACTAACATGTAGAATGAAATCCACATGTAAAAGAACTGTTCTACAGTAATGTAGAACTTGGTCTAATAAATAGAATTAATGTTCTACAATAACGTAGAACCTTTTTTATTCAGTAGAAATTACATTCTACTAACACATAGAATATAGTCTATCGATGGAACTTGTAATCTACCATAACTTAAAATATTAAAAGGATTGTAGAAAATGAATTCTACGGGCTGGTAAAAAATATAAAGAACTATAGAAATGGGATTCTACGTAGACATAAAAAGTAGAACACACGTTCTATTATGCGTAAAACGAATTTTAGAAGAAAAAAAATTTAATATTTTTTTCCCTTCAATGATATCCAAAAATATTTTAATCTCCTATACTGGAATTTTCGTTTTAAAAAAACAAATAGTTTCGAATTTAATTTTTATTACTACTCCTATAACTGATTTAAAAGGATAATTATGTCAAAAAATAATCAAAATATAAAAAATATTAAGGGAACAAATGCTAATTCAATTAACATTATAAAACTAATTCTCCCTTTTAAAATTCACATGTTTGAAAATTTTGAAATCATTATGAATGTTGGAGACAAATATTTGTCCTCTTAATTTTTTCAGTTTTTATTGTCACTTTTTGACATAATTGCTCTTATAAATCAATTATGGCAGTTATAATAAAAAATAAATTCGAAACTATTTTTTTAAAACTTCAAAAATACCTAAAAAGGAAATAAATTTTTTCGGTATCATTTAAGGAAAAAAAATATTTAAAAACTGTTTTTAAAATTTGTTCTACACATAGTAGAATGTGTATTCTATGTTCTACGTCCACATAGAATCCCATTTCTATAATTTTTTATATACATCTACCAACATTTTCATTTTCTATAGTTCTTTTAATATTCTATGGAGTGGTAGAAAACATATTCTATATATTACATATATTCTACATTACGGTAGATTACAAGTTCTACTGGATAGACTATATTTTACATGTTGGTAGAAAACAACTTCTACTTATTAGACCAAGTTCTACTTTATTGTAGAATATTTCTTTTACATATGATCTACATTCTACTTTAACGTAAAATACAACTTCTACCAAAATCTGAGAAAATTTAGGAAAATTAGTTAACTCTCAAATCGTAATAATTCGACAATCTTTTATTCTTTTTCCATATTTATTATCTGTTTTTTGACGTTTTCTTTTCTTTTCTTTTTTGCTGTCATCGTTCTCTTCTTCTTCTTTCCCATTGATCAAGCTTATTTTCTCTAAATTTTCATATCTATGTCACTTGTGGTTCATAGAAAATAAGGACAGATAAAGAGTAGATTTTTGTGGCTGATGAAGAAAAACGAGCTAGATTAACTGATGTTGAATCGAAAGAAATGGATTAGGATTTCCTAATAATTACTTCTTCAGAAAATTAACATATCAAAACTTAACTTATCTTTATACGAATTCGAGTAATTCTTTGCATAATCTAAAATATGGTACTCGTATATATTTTTATCATAATTTATTGAATTTAACTTTTTGATAAAGTGAATAACATTTTAAATTGATAATTTGTAATTCTTCATACGTAATTGCATCATAATGATATATTCAATTAAAGAAAATAAAGAAAATAACTTATTGGGGCAAGCGATGGATTTGGTCTCGGCGACATAATGGCACAACACAATGAATACATGGAAGATTTCTTGTACATGAACCTAAGTTTCTATTAATGTAATGTTTAATAAAATTTAAGAAATTGATAATTAAAGGGTAAAACAGGGTTAATGTTAATTTAAACATTAAAAGAACAAAGTTTTTTAGAAAATATTAAAGGGACAAATCTGAATTGAATTGGTATTATAAAAGCAATCCTCCCATTTTAAAATCTAACAACTGTTATTATCGAAAGTATAAATGTTTGAATAGGGAGATCAAAAAATATACGCTCTAAATATGGATTCCAATGTTTTTATTTAATAGTTTGGTATCTATTTCAAGAAAGGAAGTAAATCCCATTTATACTTTAACTTGGGTACAATTAGTATATCATGTGTGAAGTAAATCCCATCTTCTCTAGCATCCCAAAAGTTATTTCTACCAAAAGAAGGTATGAGTATGTCACCATCATATGCCAGGAAATGTGCATGAAACCTGTAATCAAGTCCCTGCCATAAGTCACAATTGATCCTCGTTCCCGCAATACTATCATGAAAACTAAAATCATAAGTTTGTCCAGGGCTCAAATTGTGGTAGCCTAGATCATCTTCATCGGATATACAATGAATCCTAAGAATGTTATTTTGACCAAGAGAATTCTTAAAATGTACAGAATTTTTCTTTAAGGCGTTACTTAACCCTATGCACAATGCAATGATAAATAGAGAACACCAGAGACGATTCATCGCTTTGATTGATCGATGTGCTCTTTAGTTTTAGGAGTGATATGTATATATAATATATTTTCTGTTAATATATATATATATATATTATTTAATACAATCTTAATTATGGAATCCCAATACAATATCACTTATGAAATCTTTAACAAACCAAAAATCTCAGTTATGGAACATATTTTAAATCTGGAAAAGAGTGGTGAATTGGTGATGCTGGTGACTTTTGGTTCTGTCATCTTATAATTAATATGGATCTAATTATGTATATAAATAGTTCTTTTATTTTTATCTTTTCAATTATATTGCACTAAAAAATGTAAGAAATTAATATAAAATCCAAATAATTTTGAACTTTTCTTTACTTTGTTTGTCTTAAAGAAAAAGAACTGGTTTTTTTACTACAAAAAGAAACAGATGTAACTGAAAGTTTGATAATTTACCAAATATTATTTTTTGAATATTAGCTCGTCTTTAATTTAAAACAAAAGAAAAAAGAAAGAAATGACATAGCTAGTCAAATCTTCCTTTTAGGATAAATTGCTATATTTTTTGCTATGAAATCAACTAATATTATTATTATCATCTTTTATCGTCCCAAACATGATTTCAAAGTTATTAAATTTCGTGTTCTATTTTATTACAAAATAGATTAGACGCATATACGTATAAATTTTAGTATTTAATATTTTATAGTTTTAAAATTAAACAAAAAAATTAAAAAATAGAAAACAAAATCAAATTATTTATAAAAATAAATAATGCCAATAAATAATAGAGAAATCTAACAAAGTAACAATTATTTATTTATTTAGATTATTTTTTATTTATTTCTATTATTTAGTTTCCAATTGAATTTTGTCATATGTTTCCAAATATATAATTTTCTATTCCTATTTTCTTAAGTAACTACTCAATTACCCATATATCAAAATTATTAAAGTTTTCTTGATAGTTGGGCTTTTAACTAGATGTTCGATAAAAACTTCACATATCCTTGTTTTAACTGTGAAAAATAAACTAATTTCTCTTTTACTTGAAAGAATGTAACGATTAATTTTTTAGAGTTTGTTTCGATCTGCATGCACGGTAACCATCACGGGTAGGCCGAACTGAACCGGCGGGGTAAAACCAATTTTGATAGTATCTTTAAAGAATGTGTTACTTCTTAGGGTACTTTTTAGATTTTAATATCCATTATAGATACTTTCTGAGTTTGACATACATTTTACACTATTTTTTAACGGTTCACCTATTATATTGTATATGTGATTAGTGAGTAAATAGTTTATTACCGAGCTTGAAGTAGTAAAATAAAAAACTGGACACTGTTAATTTAGCTTATTGCGACTAGGTGAATTGTATATCAAATTATATTACAATTTACTAAAGGAGAAAAACATGTGGATTGTATATCGAATTAGGTAGAATAAATCCATAAAGTTATGACTAAATGGATCACTAATGATTGTGTGAAAAAAATGAACGAATTGATGTCGATACATATATTAGATGAAGGAATGAAACCCTATAAATGGATATATTCTGTTTTTCCATATTAACAAAAAATTACGTGAGCAATAAATAGAGTAAGAAAGAATCCATAAAAGTATATCTATATGGATGTCCATTAAATGTCAGAAAATTTAGATCAGTATACTCGAAATTTGACAGGTTTAGTTTATCTATTTGTTGTGAATCAAACTAAAAAAAAAGAATAATCTAAGAAAAAGAAATCGCAAATTGAGACAAACAACTGTTTAAGATTTTCTTATTAATTGTGTGAATGAATAATTATAACCACTAAATCTTGTATTTATAATCCCAAAAAACTTGACTCTCAAATTACTAGAAAAAAGAAAAACCTAAATCTATCCCAAAAAGGAAACCGTACCGTGGGGGCGAATCTCGCTCTAGCAGGGCCCCTTTAGAATATTTTGTCACTTAGAAACAACAATCTCCACCTTGACAAAAATCTCCATAAAAGTCACTTACAAACTCCAATCACTTCAGGGAGGATTTCTTCTTCTTCAGCACTTGAAGACATAGAGCAAATCCAAACAATGCTTGAACTTCTTCACAATAACAGGCTTGGTCAACATATCAGCTGCATTCTCTGACGTGTGCACATTCTCCAACAAGACTTCTCCAGATGCAGACAACTCTCTGATCTTATGAAATCTGACATGAATGTGCTTCGTCCTTGCATGATATACCGGGTTCTTGGCTAGAGACAACACACTCTGACTGTCGCTGTATAGCTGACTCCACCTTGATCAACACCCAATTCTGTCATAAGTCAATTGACCCAAAGTGATTCCTTGGCTGCTTCTCCCATCGTCATATACTCAGATTCCGTGGTAGACATTGCCACAACAGATTGTAGCACAGATCTCCAACAAATAGGACCTCCAGCAAGAGTAAAGACATACCTTGTAGTAGATCTTTTGTTGTCTAAATCACCAGCATAATCTGAATCCACATATCCCACAACTAAGCCACACTCTTGACCACCAAACATAACCCCAAGATCGCTTGTACTCTTTAAGTATCTGAAAATCCATTTGACGGCTTTCCAGTATTCTCTTCCAAGATTGGACATGTACTTGCTCACTTGCCTAACTGTTTGTTGTAATCAGGTCTAGTGCACACCATAGCATACATCAAACAGCCAACTGCACTTGCATAAGGAACCTTCGACATATCTCTGATCTCTTGATCAAACTTAGGACATTGCATCGCTGAAAGTGAGAAGTGCATCGACAAAGGTGTAGAAACTATCTTTGCATCTTTCATTTCAAACCTGTCTACAATCTTCTGAATATAGCTCTTTTGAGAAAGCCATAATCTCCTAGAGCTTCTTTCTCTGCGAATTTTCATCCCAAGGATCTTCTTTGCAGCACCAAGATATATCAAACTCATTTTTCAATAACTCTTTCAGCTTATCAATATCCTCCATATCTCTCGCAGCAATGAGCATATCATCAACATAAAGCAGTAGGTATATGGGAGAATGGTCGTCCAGATACCTTACATAGACGCAGCAGTCATACTCACAGCTTGTGTAGCCAATCTTCACCATGTAGGAGTCAAAACATTTGTACCATTGCCTAGGAGCCTGCTTCAATCCATATAGAGACTTCTTAAGTCTACACACAAGCTTCTCCTCTCCTGGTTTCACAAACCCTTCTGGTTGCTCCATATAGATCTCTTCATCCAGATCTCCATGGAGAAATGCTGTCTTTACATCCATTTGATCAAGATGGAAATCCTAGCTCGCTACCAAACCTAGCACAGCTCGAATAGAAGTGTGCCTAACCACTGAAGAGAATATTTCGTCATAATCAACCCATTTCCTCTGTGAGTAACCCTTTGCCACCAATCTTGCCTTGTACTTAAATGGTTCCTTCTCAGACATTTCAGGTTTTACCTTGAAAACTCACTTGCATCCTATTGCCCTCTTGCTTTTTGGTAAAGGCTTTAGATCCCATGTTTGATTTGTGTCTAGGCTCTCATTCTCTTCTGTCATAGCTTCAATCAAGAAATCTTTCTCAAGACTTGAGATAGCCTCTCTAAAGTATGCTGGATCACCTGAACCAACTATCAGAGCATAACTCGCCATGTCTTCAAACCCTAATCTTTCAGGCGGCTTAATGATGCGTCTTGGTCTTTGAAGTGCCAAACTCTCCTCTGCTTTTCCATGTTGAACGTCCTGCTCCACCTCAACAGGTTGCCCATCACGTCCTGCTGCTAGTCTAGTCTCACTAGACTCCTCCTGTGATGTACCAAAATCTGTTTAAGTCTCAATGATCACAAGAACTCGATCTGATTTCGCCTGCTTCACCATATATTATTCATCAAAGACCACATCTCGACTGAATACCCTCTTTTTATCAACATGATCATATAACTTGAAGTCTTTCACACCTTTTCCAAAATCCAGAAATATGCACTTCTTGGATTTTGAATCCATTTTTAATCTTTCGTCACTTGGAACCAGCATGTAAGCTGTACATCCAAATATCTTCAAGTTTGACAGATCAATATCTGTCACAGTCCAAATCTCTTCAGCGACCTTCCCTTCTAAGGAACTCCTAGGCGACCTATTGATGAGATACACTGCCATGTTTACTGCCTCTGCCCAGAACTGCTTAGGAATCCCTGCATTCAACCTTAAACACCTTGCCTTTTCTGCAATAGTTCGGTTCATCCTCTCATTGACACCGTTTTGCTGTGGTGTTTTCCTGACAGTGAAGTTTCTTTGAATGCAATGCTCCTCACAGAACTTCTGGAACTCCCCATCAGTATACTCTGTGTCATTATCTGATCTCAGATACTCAACCTTCTTCTCTACCTGATTTTCGACTTCAGCCTTCCAAACCTTGAAGTTGGCAAAAACTTCAGATTTCTGCTTTAAGAAGTACACCCAAACCTTCTTGGAGAATTCATCAATAAAGATGACGAAGTACCTAGACCCTCCCAATGACAGTTCCCGAGTTGGACCCCACACATCAGAATGAACATAGTCTAAAAGACCTTTTGTCGTGTGCTGTCCTGTCTTGAACAAAACTTTGGACTATTTTTCCATCACACAAAACTTGCAGAAATTCATCTTGCAATTCTTTAAACCATCCAGAAGGCCCCTTTTATGGAGCTCAAGCAACCCATGCTCTCCTATATGCCCTAGGTGCATATGCCAAAGAGTCGTGCTATCAGATTCAGACACAGCAACTACAGCTCCATCTACAACCACACTCCCTAACATCCTGTAAATGTTCCCAGCTGTCATCTTTCCTTTAATCACTACATAGATCCCTTACAGACCTTCAAAACGCTTCATCTTCATCACCTCTGAGTCTGAATCCATTTTTGTGAAGAGTACCCAAAGAGATCAAATTCTTCTTAACTCCTGGAACATGCCTAACATCAGTCAATGTTCTGATGATGCCATCATGCATGCGAAACTTGACATCTCCAGAACTAACGACACCACATGACATGTCGTTTGCCACCTGAACAGATCCCATGTTCCCACTCCTATACGTCTCAAACCATTCTCTGTGAGGAATCATATGGAATGATGCACCCGTATCTAGTATCCAAGAGTCTGTGTGATCACCAGATGTCACAGCCAACAAATCGCCTATACTATCATCTGAATCCTCCATCTGAACCACGTTTGCAGAACCAGATCCACTGTTCTGTTTTCTGTTTGGACAATCTCTTCGGTAATGGCCTTTTTGACCACAACCAAAGCACATCAAATTCTTCCCTGGCTTAGACTTCGACTTGTCCCTTTTACTTTCATCCTGCTTTCTTGCCTTCCTCGTTGCTGGTTGCTACTCACGTACAAACCATCACCTTGAGACTTGTCCACCACGAGATTGTTCTGTCGCCTTTTCTAATGGGATTGCAGCAAAGTACAAACCGTCTCCAGCGATATAGTCGTTTTTTCGACTGTAATAGCTATCACCAAAGTCTCGAACTGAGGAGGAAGAGAACACAGCAAGATCATGGCTTTATCTTTGTCCTCAATTTTAACATCCACACACTCCAGATCTCCAATGATTTGGTTGAAGTTGTTGACATGAGCAATAAGATCGCCTGACTCTGCCATCTTCAACCCATACAACTTCTGTTTCAGATACAGCTTGCTGGATAACGATTTCGACATGTACATCTTCTCTAACTTATACCACATCTCCTTGCAAGTCGTGATGTTCATCACCTGATTGGTGATATCATCATAGACACAAAATCGAATCGTCGAAACAGCTTGATCCTGCATATCGTCCTAATCATCCTTCTCGATCTTATCCGGCTTCTTCTCTAACAGCGCCTTCTTCATACCCTGCTGCATCAGCAGATCCTTCGGCCCGTTACATTCCTCAGCTCGCTCTAGCAGGACCCCTTTAGAATATTTTGTCACTTAGAAACAACACTATTACAGTAGGTCCATATGGTTAATGAAATCTGACAACAATAATATCGATTGAGTATATAATTTTGTGATACTAATATTGATGATTTTGAAAAGACGGAATGAAAATTTTCGGTGAGATATCTCTCTAATTTGTAGGGGTAGAAAAAAGAAGTCTTCTACTTGATGGAAATCTGAAAACAAGAAAACAAGAATTTTGAAAACAGCAGAAAAAATATGTTAAAGACGGCGGAGGATGGCGGAGATGATCCACCGGAGAAGATAATAAAGAGTAACGGTGAAAAGAAGCAAACATTGAAAATGAAGATAAAAAAATAAGGAAGAGGTGAATAAAAGGTAAATTTTAATAAAAATATATTTTGGAAAAATGGTAACAAAATAAGATAAGAGCACCAAAATACCAAAAGAAGACAAGTGCACAAAGACAACACCACTTGGAGATTCAAAGTAAGAATTATGCATTAAAAAAACTCAAAAAAAAAAAGTTTTACTTCAAGATTTAAATTCTATACAAGATTCAAATATTCGTGAATATGTTTAAGCTGAACAAAGATGAATTTTAAAGAAACGGGTTGATCAACAAACACCTTCTACATCTACTTCATTCGAGCAATATTTTGGTGATTTTCATAGAGGTGGGAACGACTTAGCAGAGTATTAGATTACTAATCTAATAAATTGTGTTAAGTTTTTTTTAGTATTTAATTTTTATCTCTAATTTTTATTATTAATTATGTATTTCTAATTTTATTGTTTATTATATTATTGTATTTCTTTGTTTAATATATATTGTTATTTAATTTTAATTTAAAATAGTTTTATAATAATTTATTAGTATTATAATTTAAATTAAAAGTATATTGTTAGTTATATTATTGTTTAGGTATAAAATAAAAAAATATTAAAACTAAAAGATTGTTTTGTAAATAAAAAAGTTATGTTCTAAAAATAGAGTCATGAACAATGTTGCTCCAAATATAAAACAACACTGTTTATGGCTCTATTTATAGAGTAATATCGTTTTACTTTAAAAATAGAGTTTAGAACAAGATATAGAGTACCATTGGAGATGCAGTAACCAAAATATTAAAAAGTGTTTTTAATGGTAATTATCTTTTATCTTTAAAATAGCATAAGAGGTCAAAGTCAATGTCACCGTGGCCTTCTCCCCTTCTTTTTCACCTTCACCTTTGTAATTATCTCTATCTTCGATCCAAAATTCCATTCAAATTTTTTTCTTTCTTGTCTCATCTTACTCCAAGATTTTGTTTTTCCAGTTTTCTCCGTTTTGTTCTATTTGTTCTTCTTCTCTGCGCTTACTCATACTTTGAATTTCTTTGAAAAACCGTCCCGCTTTCTTCTCTTTCCAAACTTTTTTTGGATGAATGTTAAATTTATTCGAACTTGAAAAAAGTGTTTTCTACATCTTTGTGCGAGCTTTTAATTGAAACTACATGAAATCTTTGCTAAATTAAAAACAATGGAAACTATTTGAGCTTCTGTCACATATTCTAATCCGCGGCCTGGATGCGAACCACAGCTGCATTCCCTCGTCATATCTGCTATCTCCTTGCATACGAATTGATCTTAGACTGTTTCGGATGCCCTTATCGATCAACTTGACCAGAACAGTCCAATCCGAAGGCGATGAACCATGTCGGCGTGCATTCCTTTCTCTCCATATTGCGTAAATTGTTTGCTGAAACATGTATCTGGTGATGAATCCTTTTACCAGGTGCTGCTGCCGACTAGCAATGATGTTAACAATCAGTTGCCACTCAGTTGAAAATTCATTCTGCAGAATTCCCCTCGCTATGTTATACCATATTCGAGCAGAGTATGGGAACTCAAAAAAACAAGTGATCCCGAGATTCCACCAACTCTTGTCAGAAGACACACGAAACAGAGAACTGTGGAACCCAGTGCTGCATACGATCTCCCGTCGATAGACGACTTCGTATAGCCAACCAAGCAATGAACCCCGTCTTCGGACTATGGTATTTAAACCAGATTCCCTCCAACCAGCTCACTCGCGGGAAACTAAGCAGAAGATGCCGAGTATCCCTTGCACTGAATCTTTCTTTAAATGTGTCCTCTTTCGATTTCCACAAGAAAAGATCAGACTCGGATGCTCTGTAATCCCGTTTCACCACTTCGAGAGCCTCCTCTACTTCATTCAGGTCACTATGTTGATGCCTTCGCCTCCGATGTGTGAGAAGAGCCTCCTCAACTGTTGCAGTATGCAGTATTCCCAAATCCACACATCCTCGTGCACCAAATTTCGATAAAAGTATCCCCATTGGAGCCCAGTTGTCATACCAGAATAACACAGATCAACCATTTCAAACCTTCACCCTCACAAACTCCTCCGCCAGTTGTCTGCTTTTTAATATTTCCTTCCACATCCCAGACCCCTGAGATTGATTTGTAGGAGCAGGCGTTAGCCACAAAGAACTTCATCGCATAAGATTAGCTTTGATCCATCGAACCCATAGCGAATTCTGTGCTGTGAAAATCCTCCAAAGCAGTTTTAAAACACAAACATCATTGACGGTATGCAAATTCTCTAGACCCAAACCACCTTCCCTCTTCGATTTACAGACATCACTCCAGGCGATTATTTCCTTTCGTTGCTTTAAATCCGGCCCCGACCACAAAAACGCAGAACAGAGACTATCAATGGAATCGATACAGCCCTCTGGTAAGCGAAATGCTTGCATCCAGAAGTTGACCAGACTAGAGATAACTGACGCAATAAGTTGCAGACGTCCTGCAAACGACAATTGCTTAGCTGTCCAAGAGTTGAAACGACTTTTGATCTTATCGATTAGAGTAACATAATCGAGACTACGCATCCTTTTAGTAAGCAAAGGCAATCCCAAATATCGAACTGGCAGTGATCCCTGCTCGAAGGCGAATCTCTGGGCAATAGCTTGTCGTTCCACATCTGTTGTTCCGGCAAAATACACAGTCGACTTCTCCATGCTGATTTGTAAACCCAATATTCTCGAGAAATCCTCAAAAACTTTGACAATCCCTTCCATTGACCGCAGTCTTCCATCCAAAAAAATCATAAGATCATCCGCAAAACAGAGATAAGTAAGCTTAAGGTTCGAGCATTTGGGATGATAGCCAAATAACCTCTCCGAAGCCATCTTATCGAGCAAGTGAGAGAGTACATTCATACAAATGACAAACAAATAAGGCGAAAGCGAACACCCTTGTCGAAGTCCCCAAGAGCTGTTAAAATATCCAGCGAATTCCCCATTCACCTGAACCGAAAAAGAATCAGTCGAAATGCATAACCGAATCCAATGAATGAATCTCGATGGCATGCCCAAAGCTTCCAGAAAAATCAAGAGAAATTCCCACTCCACTGAATCAAAAGCTTTAGAGATACCTATTTTCTATGCGCAATGTGAGGAAATCGAACTCTTATGGTAACCTGCCACAAGTTCCGAAGCGAGCAGCAAGTTTTCCAGAAGTAATCGATCTTGTACAAACGCAGATGGTTCGGAGAGATGAACTGAGGAAGCAGAATTTTCATGATTTGCTAGAATCTTCGAAATTATCTTATAAAGGACGTTACAGCAAGCAATCGGGCGATAATCCTTCATCTGCACAGTTTGTTCTTTCTTGGGAATCAAAGCGAGTATCGTGGAGTTTAATCTTTTCGGGAGGAACCCTTTGATAAAGAATGATTGAATCGCCACCACCAAATCATGTCCGACAACCGACCAACTCTCCTTAAAAAACACCACCGTGTACCCATCAGGCCCAGGTGATTTGTTTGATGGCATTGCAAATAGCATCTCCTGAATCTCCTTGGCAGTAACCTCTTCAACCAGTTTCATTCTATCCTCAAAGAGCATCTAAATGGCAACAACTCTCGCATCTCATCTAATGATATTTGCCTCAGGTTGTCTGGTCTGTAATTCATGAACGAATAAAAATGCTGTGCCACTGCATCCTTTATCTCACCAACCCCACGAATCACAGTGCCCACATTTGATTGCAGCTCGCATATACGGTTTCGGTCCGCTCTTACCTCACGGCCCTGTGAAACACTTTCGTATTTTTGTCTCCATTTGTTAACCAATTCAACTTCGCCTTTTGAGCTAAGTATCTTTCCTCTAAGTACACTGACTTCTCCCACTTGACGAAAGCATTACACTCCTCTTGCTGTGAACTCTCCGAAGGGTGCGATAATGTCTGCTCCTGCTTTTGACATAGAACTTCAAAATTAGCCTTGACTTGTTTAGAGATATCATGAAGAGCTTCCCGAGAAACTCTTCGAACCACTGGCTTCAATTGTTTCAGTTTCTTCGACAATCTAAACAGAGCAAAAGTAGAATGGAACAGAGGTGTGGTGCTCTCCCAATACTCCTTCAGCTCTGTTTGAAACTCTGGTAGTTTAGCGATTACATTTGAGAATTTAAAAGGTTTTTTAGGCTTTACAGACTCTCCCTCCACATAGAACCTGCATCTCAAATGATCGGAGCAGCCACCAGGTTCAAATACACAATAAGAACTAGTGTTTCTATTAAGCCAATGATCATTTACCATTAACCTGTCCAGCTTTTTACAAACAAGACCCTCCTACCTCTAATTCCCCCAAGTAAAAAGCGGACCATGATAGCTCATTTCACTCAATTGAAGGTTTATCGCTCTCTGTTTTTCTTCACTTTTCTCGGAAATCAAAGAAAAATTAAATCTTTTTCTTTCAATGGCGTCAAGAGAAGTATCTGCGATGACCAAACAAGGGTTTATCTCTAACCCTTCTCTCTCTCCTTCAAGAACCACGGCTCTCTCCAAACCCTCACCCCCAAACCACCTCGTCCTCCTATGAACGATTCCACTCGCCCGAGTCACTCCCTTCTCGATATGAGCAAAACCGCGAGACGAGGAGAGTCCAAGAGGAGCGTAGGAGGAAATACCACACGCGCGTGGCCAAGATCTTGACGGACTTGAAGAACAGCGTCGAACCTGGCAACGTGAAGCTGAGTTTGGTGGGCAGAAACGGGTACACAGTTACCATGGATGTGCACAAGAAGGTATTATCTTCATGGAGAAGATGAAGTCTCAGTCTCAGTCTCACACGCTGGAGATTAGTGAGTGCGATGATGTTGAGGTCTTTGTAGAGACTGTGGTGTTGATGCATTGTGAGGATCTTAAGAACAAATTGATTGGTGAAAATGTCATCGACGTCTTGTCTTTACTTAAGGTACAATTGCAACTGATTCCTCCTCTTATATAGTGAATTTGATTCTTGTGGATACAGTTAAGGCCAGAATGATCAGGATAGAGTAGAACCGTTTCTCGTGGTAGGTCATACTCGATGTCTCTTTGAATCACTCGAGTGTTCTTGATCTGTTTATTGCTAGGGAAGTTTAACTTTTTGGACGAATTACTCACAGAAACACTGTTTCTGATGCATCTTTTTATGTGTGTGTATGCGTTATCTAGTAGTGTTATTCACATTGCGTCAAGTGATCTGCTCTGATTGTTCTTGACATTTACCGTATGTATGGCTGGCCAAATCTGAGAGCTTTGTGCGTTCTTGATCTGTTTATTGCACGGAAAGTTGAACTTTGTGGACTAATTACTCACACAGTAACACTGTTTCTGCTGCATCTTTTGTGTGTGTGTGTGTGTGTGTGTGTCATTAGTAGTTATTATGTTACTCTGGTAAGAAATCCTCATTCGATATATCATTCAGATTACGTCAAGTGATCGGCTCTGATAGTTCTTGCCAAATCTGAGAGCTTTTAATGTATACATTGGCTTCTCTAGTTCTTTTGCTTCTTGTGATGGTTTCAATGTTTTATTCTTTGGCAGGTTTCTTCAGCTATAACGTTTGAAGAGGGATTAAAGTCATGCTTGGAGTACTTAGAGGCGGTTCCTTGGTCAGAAGACGAGGAAGAATCAGTTGTGTCTTGTATTGAAAAACTTGATCTTCCTGGTGCGATGATCAATTCGGTTCTGCAGAGAGTATCATCTTCTGAGCCTTACACTTCCACAAGTATAACCAACGAAATCTTCTTGAAACTCCTTACTGGTGTTCTCCAAGCTAAAGACAACAAAGCACGCCAAGAAATGAAATCTGTAATCTTTAGGTTGATTAGAGAAGAAGCTGATCATGATGTGTCTAAAGATGCACTTTACAGTCTGTGTCACAGATGTCTCCTCTCTCTTATCCTTTGCTTGTCCGATATTACCTCCAATATGAATGATCCCGGTGATTTTATTGGTGAAACCGCTAGAGAAGCCAGTAACTTGCTTTGGATAGTTGATATACTAATCGAAAAGAAGATCTGCGACGAGTTTGTGCAGTTATGGGCGGATCAGAAGGAGCTAGCGAATCTCCATTCCAAGATTCCTGCGATGTACAGACATGAAATAAGCAAGATCACTGCTCAAATCTGTGTTGGGATTGGTAGAGGAAAGATCTTGGTGAAGATGGACAATCGTTTTTCGGCTCTGAAGACATGGTTAGAGGTGATGTACAATGGTTTTTGGTGGATGAGAAGGGCATCAACGAGATCAGTGGACTGGAAAGTGGTACTTAATTAGCTAGATGATACTGATATTGTCGTTGAGACAGCAACATGTCGTTGAGACAGCAACATACTGATAATGTAACTGAGACCAGACAAGACATCTCTAGCGAATAGCTTCACATCAGACTCAAATAACCTTCCGTGATTATCCTCGATCAAGTCTGCGATAGTTTGGCCTGAGCAATACTCGAGTATCAGATTGTATTGTATATGAAGAGGATCATTCTCCTCTAGTGCGATCTCGTCTCCGTAGCAACGAACGATGAAAGGAGATTGTAAAGGGATTAGGATTCTTCCTTCGTCCATGAGGTTCGAAGCTCGTGAAAGCTCTGCACTTTTGATTGCCCTCTCTATTTTGTATTTATGGCTTTTACTTGTCGCTAGATAAACCGAAGCGTAAGAGCCTCTTCCAAGTAATTGAGTTTTGACCCACGACGACAAAGACAAAACGCTTTTTTCTCCGTCGTGGGTTACGGCGGTGGAAGATTTCTGAACGGTGGTGTCGGATGATTGGGTAAGAAGTATCATCGTGTTGCTTAATGAATCTCTCTTTCTGTCTCTTAAAATATCAGTAGTTTGATATTCGAAGGATGAAACAAAGACAAGACCAAAGCAGGAGACAACCTTTTATAAGCTTTGTTGCAAAGTCGAACCTTTATAGTTCGGGTTAGGTTAAAGTTTCCATTTTTTCGTCTTTGCGCTATGTTTAGTTTCATAAGAATTTCCTTTTTTAGATCCTTTATTAGTTTTGATTAGGATAAAAAATATTTATTGTTAGAATAGTACTCCGTTTCACAAAAAATATCGTTATGACACTTTTTTTTGTTTCAAAAAGAATGTCATTTTAGAATCCAATGTAAATTTTGACATAATATACCATTTTAACTTCAAAAATAAATTCAAAAATTTAGTTATAAATATAATTTCAAGAGTCATTTTCTGCAAATTAATAAGGGTATAAGAGACTTTTTATCTTATTTCTTAATTTGTGTGAAAAATGTCAGAACGACACTCTTTGTGAAACGGAGGGAGTATATTACTAATCCGATAGCTCTTGTTTTCAATAAAAAAAAATTATTGTAAAGAATACACATTACATAGTTCACAATTGTTGCTTCAATAAAAATAAGTAAATGTAAACATTTGTTTTACTTTTGATATTGAAAAACATCTTATAAATTATACTTATAATCCAGTTCGCATGCGTAATTATTCAATTATTCAACCTATGTGGTTTGTAATTCATAACCGACTATCAACAAATAAAACCTATGGCAAACTGGAATTCCACAACTAACACATAATTGTGTGTTTGTGCAAGGATTCAATGGAGACAAATTTAAAAATAAGCTAAGGTAGTGGTTTGTCATTATATGATTCTTGACATCCAAGTCAACACATATGTATTAAGTTACATTGGCTAAATTCCATAAAAACCTCAAACTCTAAAATGATGGAGACATTTATTGTAAAAAAGCTTTTTATGAAAAAAAAATTATTTTCTTTTAACAAAAGAACTCACATGCGTATTTAAATATTTACAAGATCAAAAAAATATTTTCTTGAACCAAAGAAAATTTGTTGAAATTATATGTTCAATTTGTGAATCTTGTTAAAACGATACAAAACACTTTCTAATGTTAACTTGAGTTTTAAACAAAAAAATCTTTTAAGTTGCAATTATATCTTTAACGTTGAGAAAATACAGCTAACCTTCAACCGTATTTGAATTTTATAAACCTGTAAAACTGTGTATTAGTTGTCACAATATCTTTAAAGGGAGAATTGCTTTTATAATGTAAATTCAAACCAAATTTATCCCCTTAATGTTTTCTAGAAAATATTTGTCCCTTTAATGTTTATATTAATGTTAACCCAGTTTTACCCTCTAATTTTTAAATTATTGATTATTAATATATGTTTTATACATAAGTTTAGTTAAACTAAAATTCAATAAGAATTCAATATCTTAGTTAAATTAAAATTAAATAAGAAAAAGAAAAATTAATCGAAAATAATGTATTATTCCATATGAAACATAACATATATAATTCGGACATGATTTCCTTTTCATTCCTCATCAAAGAAAGTTGGAGTCAATGTCAACCAGTCAACAAAAACACTTTTTCTTCTTTCTTTAAATATCCAAACATCCATTGAAGCTATTGCCAAGACATACAATTGTAAATTTGAATAATGCAAGAGTAAAATGTACGCATAACGTTCAAGTGTATGGATCAACTGAAAATCCACTATAGTTTGACCAACATGATTAAATCCTTTATTTTCTTAAAAAAAACATAGTTAAACCCATCAGTTTATACAATTATTTAAATTATTCGATGTGTTGTGGTGGATTGGTGCTTAAGTTCTTAAAGACTCTGTATGGTTCATTTCCTCTTGTGGGAAAAAAGAATTATTTGGTATATTAGTTAAAAGATCTTCGAAAATATTTTGTTCTGGGTGTTAATTAATTTTCCTAAATTTTCTCAGATTTTGGTAAAATACGTATTCTACGTTCATCTAGAATAAAGACCATGTAGAGAAAAACTAATTTTTTTATGAACCATGTAGACTATATATCGTTTATGAACCATTTTTTTACAACACATTACACATAACGTCACCTTCTCCTCTAACAATGGCTCCTAAAGGTACAAATTCACAGCATCCTTTTCTCTTGATTCTATGTTCTCTCCATTTGCTTAGATGGTGCAATTAACCTTGGACTATTGATGAGGACATCGATACAAGCATCACACTAGCTGATGAAGAGTCGATCAATATACCCACCATGAAACATGCACCAAGAACAAGATCAGACACTAAGAGCTTAAGAGAGGAGTTCAACAAGTCCATAGAGGAGCTGATCACACTCATATAGCATGAGGAACTCAAAGAGAAGCTACTCAAAGGGGGGATCACGCGAGAAACACCATTTGAGCCATTGACCGAGTTCAACACCTTAGAGGCCAAAGACTTGGAGATCACGGCAGGATCAAACTGTGTGGATCTCAAAGACCTTCAAGAATTCAAGGACACCAAAGAAATGTCGAGCAATGACTACTCTCAAATCAAGCTTCAAGCTATACCCTTCTTGCCAGTCTTACAAGGCAGCTAGGAAGCAACCTTGTTCGTCATTGCTAAACAAGTGGAAGCGCCACCCTTTGAATCAATGTGAGTGTTTACATTACAGATTCTTCTCACGAGTTTCTTGTTTGTTTTGCAGTAACTTTTTCCTTCGTCGTTTAGAGTCTTAGTAGTTTTCCATTTTTCTCTTAAATGAAATAATAAGTTTAGTACTTTCTTTTTGTAACATTTTCGGCCAAGAGAAGCCACCAGCTGTCAAACCATTATATAAGGTTCCTTCTCAGCTTGTAATTTTTACCCTTGATTAATAAAATAACCGAGTTTTCTTTAGAGAACAAACCCTAGCCGCAGCTAGTTCTATCTCTTCTTCTCTGGTGCGATTTCTTTGAGGCTGAGATACAAGACTTATCATAGAGTTTCCATCCTCTGTGTGGCGTCTCTCGATCTACTGTTACTTTGTTCCTTCGTGTCACCATCCATATTCACCGAGTCTACTAGAGAGTGTCGTACGGCCAGCTGAGATTCACCACCCTTCCATCCGAGTAAGAACAAGTCTCTCTTGTTCCTACATCAACTATTGATAGTTGTAGAAATAGTTCCTTCCTTGATTCTCAGGAATTTTTTAGGTCTGGTTGATTAAAAAATGAGTGGAGATTTGATTTCTGAAATTTGAATGAGAATTCAATACTGGTTTTGCAGCTAATAATTTCAACCATTATAACTCTTTGCTGTATATTTGTAGGTTTTGCTTTTGGAGCTTTTAACAGAAAAGAAAATCTGCATTTGTACAAAACGCTATGCATATGATCTCTTAACTTGTCTATCTAATACCATTGTGAATAAATGTTCTTAATTGGTTCGCACTGGATCTATTTGGGAATTACTAAACTAAAGCTTCTGATTTTTTTTAACATTGTGCTCTGCCTCTTTTGAAACTTATGATAGTATCCATTTGCTTACTTCTAGAGTAATTTTCAATATGTAGTTTCTTGTGATTGGAGTAATTATTTCTTATTCCTCTTCCCTGAAACTTGTTCAAGGTATTAGTTCACTTAGAAGTTGATTAGGCTAAGTAGGAAATTTGGAGTCTCTCTTTCTAGATGACTCTTCTGCTATATCAAGTAGCTATAAAATCTGGATTTGTAGAAAACAATATACTATCTCTTAACTATCTATATATAGAAAACAAAAAGAAATAATTCTTTTTGGTTAAGATTTGATCTATTTGGCAAGTACTAACCAACAGTTTGTGATTCTAAACCTTGTGATCTGCCTCCTTGGTATCTTTTTTTTTTACCATTCGATTTGATTTGCTACCTCTAGAGTTATTTTCATATGGTAATCTATTGTGATTGATTCGAGTATATGTCTCTTGCATTGGAGTAATTATTGCTTATTATTTCTCCTGAAACTTGTTATTAAAAGTAACAGGATCTCTTCACTAAAAGTTAAATTTTCAAAAAAAAAAGATAAATAGAATAATTTCATTTTAAAATAATTTGATTTTGAATTTAAAATTTGAAATTCATTTTAAAGGTACATACCATTTAAAAAACAATCATCATTTTTATATTTAATCCATTTAGTATAATTTTAAAAACATTTGTATAACTTGTTCTTGTTTTTGTTATCTATGGATTTCATATGCATTATATCATATTTATTTTTTAACAAAATTTTAAAAGTAATATATGTTAAGGCTTATGGGCTGACTTATTCTCATAGATTTCATTTTTCTGTAAGGTATTGTTTGTTTTGTTTGATAATTTTTTTTATAGTTTTTTCCTATATTAAGGACTCACAAACTCCCTAAACCTATATGTCATCGTTGCGGCGCACCTCACCTCTTAGATCAAAAATTACAAAAGTTTCGATTAAATTCTTTATTATTTCTGTATGTACCATTTGCTAAATTCCATCGAATTTGCAGAAGTAAAAAAAAGAAAAAACTACATGCATCTGAAGAACAACTAAGATTTTTATATTCAGTCTTTAATTTCATATAAAAAAATATTCATATAATTTATTCTTGTTTTTGTTTTTTATGGATTTTCTCCAACTCAAAGCTAATTGTTTTCTTCTTTGCACATGTTTTAATTGAATTTCCTATTGTTTTATTTGATTGTTATCGATTTGTGATTAAATCCATGAAATTTTTAGATCAAGACTACTGTCCCTTTACCACGCCAGGAATCGAACCCGGCTCCTAAGGCGTAGTTGCATTCACTAAAGTGAGGACCGCCAACAAAATACTCATAGAGTTCAATTCCTGTTCTCAACCCATGACCAGTCATATCATTTGATTATATTGACAATTTCAAAAAATTGACTCAGGGCAAATCCCCTTTCCCCCGCAGCCCCCTAATCCTAAAATAGTGTAAAAATAAGTGCTTCGAATAATTGCTATTTGACCACTTGTCCCCTTGTCCGTAGGGACCTCGTGGCATACAACCGAAATGACTCCCAAAGCCGAAATGGCGCCTTCTTTTGATAACTGGGTTAGGGTTCCATGAGGGATTGGACATCCAAACCCATTTGCGGTTTAAGAGCACAGACCTTGAGTCTTTTGATTACTGAAATGATAAGGGTACTCGTGGCCCCCTGCTGCAAAACCCAAGGATAGGCTGAGGAACGCCTTGTGTTTGGACCTGCGTGCTTTACTTGACTCCTCTGAATTCAGAACTGTGTTTCCAGTGGCGGACGGGTGATGAAGTAACAGCTATGAATCCCTCTTAACTAATGGTCGGCTTAAAAATAAAATAAATATAGATAGTAAAAAAATTAATTATCCAAAAATGAAGAATATGATGAAGAAAGAATAAAACTTTATGGGAATCTGTTGAGGTTCAGAAGTCTCATACTCCTCCAAAGAAAATTGGAGGTAGTTGTGGCCAAATAGAAATAAGATGGGATGGTGAAATAAGTCTCAATGTGTGACCATTCGAACGTGTACTCACACAATATATTCTAAAAAACTTCTCCTGACGAGTCTCTCTATCAACAAGCCCTCGTTGGAGGGGAAATGGTGGTTGTAGGTGGTCCTGTCATTTTGGAAGTTGATGAAACTCCGGTCATCTACTTTGTGGAGTACATGTTCGAAGGTCAGATCACTTCAAAATGTATTTTGGAGTATAATAATAATACTGAATCAGTAAATTAAACTTCGAGCTTTAACAAAACCTTATTTATGATAAAGCAGTGTATGGCTTCAAGAATAAAGAACTAGTATAATTTTAGCACAAGACTCCATTTTACTTGTATTTTTGAGTCATCATCAATCACTCACCATTTTTTATTTTGCCTCTCTTTTCCTTGCTTCTAACGTTTAGGGTCTGTCTTGGGAAATTCAATCATTGGACAAACAAACATTGTGCTTTCTGGATTGTATTTTTTTTTATTCGGCTAGGTACTTGCTTTAAGTACTTCAAGAAGTATGGTGTAATATTTAAAAAGAAGACTACTTGCAAACTGATTTTTTTTTTTTTTAAACATTGGAGGCATATAAAATAGTTCATCTTTCTTCCTTTATTATATAAGAAAGGCACACTGTTTTTGGTTTTAGAAAATTCTATTAAGATTTGGTTAATATTCATTGGTGTTTAATTTTATTTTTTGGGAAAAGATACGTAGCCCCCTGATTGCTGATCCAAGTAAATTTTATATAGATGCTCTGTTTAAGGTCATTGAATTATCCTAAATCCCATCACACACTTTATCATTACATTTTTACTGAAATAGAGACTTTAATCTCTCTTCTGGAGAATTACGTTCATGGTTGATTACACAACTTTAACCTAATAATGAAATAGAACTCAAAGTGATACAAATTATAAAAAAAAAAAACTCTATAAATTAATAATTTTGGGACTTTGATATTTTATTAATTTATAGAGTTATTAATTTATAGATTTTGACTAAGAATTATAATAATTATTTTCTTATTTTTAAAATTCATAGTCTTTAAAAATTTCCATTTATTTGTAAAAGAATTTTTCCTTTCATTGTATATTTTTTTCTTGATTTTTTTTTATAGTTTACATATTTTCATATTTTCCATATTGTTTTAGATTCCTTTTTTCTTTATATTTCCATATTACTGTATTTTGTGCATAGCTAAGAGATACAAGGTGCTGCTCGCTTTCTCTCAGCCACTAGTGGCTTATGTGGTGGTCGACATTCCTACGCGCTCCTCCTTGCTTTTCTTTCTGTTACTTCGAAAGTAGCTGCTTTAGCTTTAGCCACTCGAATTTTCGAGATTTCTTTTTATTTCTCATAATCCACTACTTTTTACTTTCACGTTCATTGATATACATTACTAAAAAATACGTTTTGCTCTTCTTGTTTGCGTTTACAATGCCTCCTCATCTAAAAAATGTTCCAAAATCAACTATGACGGATAAAATTCGCAAATAATTATGTGAGTACAAGAGAGATCATCCTGCATGCACTCAAAAGGATTTGCAGTCGTGGCTTGAGGAAAAGTTTAATTTAAAAATTAGTCAAGGTACAATCTCAAACACACTCAAACGATCAGTGGATTATCTTTCAGTCGACCTAGAAGGAGGAAGAGATATCAAACGACACAAACCAGCAAAATTTCCAGACATGGAGAAAGTAGTTTTTGAGTGGTTTCTCCAATATCAAGAGCGGGGTGAATATGACTGGTGAGTTAATTTTGGAGAAGGCAAGAGAAACAATGAAACTTGTATACCCTCAAGAAGAAGCTCACCAACTTTCTCCAGGTTGGCTTGGAAAGTTTAAGTTACGACATGGTATCAGATCCTTTCGTCGTTTTGGAGAAAGTGGTTCAGTTGACATACAAGACATGGTGAAGAAATTGGAGGCTATAAGGGAAAAAATAGATAGCTTCCCCAAGAAAGATGTTTTTAATATGGATGAAACTGGTTTGTTTTATAGGTTACAAGCTGATCATTCTCTCGCTACAAAACAGCTTGAAGGAAAAAAGCAAGATAAAGAAAGGCTAACAATTGTTATTTGCTGCAATGAAAATGGCTCTGAAAAAATTCCCTTATGGATTATTGGAAAATATGCAAAGCCACGCTGTTTCAAAAATATAAACATGACTGGTTTGGATTGTCACTATCGTTCCAACAAAAGAGCTTGGATGACTAGTGTGATTTTTGAAGAGTACATCTGCTGGTTTGATAAGAAGATGCATGGTAAAAAAGTTTTGTTTGTGATAGATAATTGTCCAGCACATCCAAAAAATATTGAAGGACTACAAAATATTGAGCTGTTCTTCTTGCCACCCAACATGACATCAAAAATTCAACCTTGTGATGCTGGAATAATAAGAGCTTTTAAGATGCATTATCGTAGAAGACTTTACCGTCATATATTAGAAGGCTATGAGTTGGGACAATCTGATCCAAGTAAAATTAATGTTTTGGATGCTATCAATTTTGCAGTAGCAGCTTGGAATGTTGATGTTAAGCAAAGGACAATAGAAAATTGCTTTAAACACTGCAAAATTCGTTCATCAGATGCCACATCAGATACTTTAGAAGATGACTCCACTTGTGAATTAGACGTGCATGAACTTGATGCTGTGATTAATAATCTCAGCTATCGTAATAGAATGGATGTCAATAGTCTACTTGATTATCCTGGTGAGAATGATACATGTTCAGAAGTTCAGAGTTTAGAAGAAATTGTGGCCACTATTCTCAATGCTGATGATGAAGTTGAAGATGATATGATACTTGTGGAAGTAGTTACGCGTAAAGAAGCAATTATCGCGTCTAGGACTCTTCACAATTTTTGGATGCAGTTCGAGAAGACAACACCAGAAATTTTTGAAGCAGTGAGAAAAATTAGAGATGAACTCCAAAAAGATTTTATTTTTAAGAAAAAAAAGCTACACTAGATTCATATTTTAGTAGGTTATCTTAGTTATATACATATTTAAATAAGTTTTTATCTATAATTATTAATTTATGATTTTAAGGGGACTATATATTTACATAGGAGTTTTCTTAGAATTATTATCTTATTATCTTATCGATTTGTATTAAATTTTGAACTGGCCCAATTTGGGACCGAAAAAATTTATTAATTTATAGTGTTTATTAATTTATCGAGTATTAATTTATAGAGTTTCTACTGTATTAATGATAAAGCAATGTATGGCTACAAGAATGGAGGAATTGTATTTAGCTCAAGGCTCCATTTTACTTGTATTTGAGTCATCAATCAATCACCATCTGTATATTTTGCCTGCCCTTTCTTAGCTTCTAACATTTTGGGTCTTTCTTTGGAAATTTAATGTTTGTAGATTATTGTGGTTTCTTGGTTGTATGTTCTAACTCAGAGTATGGTGCAATCTTTAAGAAGAAAACTAAGTTTACCTTATAAAACTAATTGCAAACTGTTTTTTTTTTTTTGATTTAATTAAAATTGGACTGTTCTGGTTTTAGAAAAAATCTCAAGTTGTTGAATTTTTTTGTAATCGTATTTGGTAAGATATTTATTGTTATTTGGGTATTTTGTTTCTTGAGAAAAGTTACAAAGTTTGTGATTATTGGTCCTAAGTACAATTTTTATAATGCAACTTTTAAGGTTTTTGAATCAGATCTTATTTTTTTACAATTATGTTTGTGGTTGATTCTAAAAATTAAATAGAACTCAAAGGGAGAAAAATAGCAATTATAAGACTTTACCAATCCTACAAATTATCATATACTGGTTTCTTTTAACATTGTTGCTGTGCCTTCTAACAATTACATCACAAACTGGACACAAAATATTCTCTCATATTTTTTTATATTAAGTTATTTTCAATTTTCATACCCTAAACTATATTTGTATCGTTTAGAAAATATACACTATTTTTATATTAGACTCCTACAATGTTAAGTTATGAAAAAATCACTCTTCAAAATGGTTATTTTAAGTTTCTAACCTAGATATAATATGTAAATTCAAAACACTAGATTTCTAACTATGAACTTAAGAGAATAATCTTTATAATGCTTTAGTTTGTGGTCAAGTCAAAATAACTCACATTCAAAGTCTTCAATAAATAAATTTCTAGGGTTAAATAACATATCTATAATAAAATAATATCAAAACCTTAAAATATTATTTACGATATAATAAGATAAGTAACCATTGAATGAAATAAATTAATATTTTTTTAAATATATAAAGCATTGCAAGGTATGTGTTTAGGAAATTTTTAGTCCTCTTGGAGGTAAAGTCACGGAAAACACGATGGAATGGTGTTTTCCGATGACTCTCCGACGCTCAAGTCACCCTCTGCTTCGGATTTGTTGTTGCCATTTCTTCTTAGCTTTGCAAAGTACCAATTTGTAAAGAAAACAGATCTTTATTGAATTAGAGAGAGAGAGAAATTACAATCCCAAGCGTATCGGCTTGAAGGATAAATCCACCTGATCTCCACGAACCAGAGAACAAGACAAACACTCAATTTCTGCATAATCAAAAATATCTAAGACTGTCAACCTTTTATATCTAAGGTTGTTATAAGTTTGACTCAATTGACTTACAAAAGAATTAGCCAATTAAAACTTGACAGCTCATCCACTCGTTGACGCTTCTTCTTCATTCTTTAATCTCTTTCCCTTGCGATAATACGTCCTCCAAGGCATATCACTTTGAAAAACAAGAAAATCAATCAACACTAACCAAAAAAGTTGCAACTAATAAATGTAAACTGATTTTTTAATGATAAGTTATTTATTTGACATCTTCTTAAGCACGTTACAAAACTCTCTTCTTCCATATATTCACTCAGATCTTCGCCCATAAAACTTGAGGCTAAACATTCAAGGAAAGAGACGAAGTAGAAGCTAAGTCATGATTTTGAAGAAACGACGAACTGGAGATTTCCAAAACCTTGAAGGCGATGGTTCTTCTAAGGTCGTCGTCCAAACCAAATCTGTGGCGACAAAATTTGTGGAAATTGGCGTCTACAGATTGTACTTCAAGGGTTTAGTGAGTGACCAGATAGCGGCAAACGGGAAGATGACAGCCATGGCTGGGTTTGGGGTCGCTATTTGCGATCAGAGAGATCAGTTGTTGTTTAACTTGAAGGAACTGGTTAGGGACGCCGAGATTGACCGCAAAGAAGTTGAGATTAGGGCTCTGGTTCATGGGTTTAGTGTATCACTCAAGATAGAGATCAGGAAGGTCGTGATTTATTGTAAAGACTGTGAGATTTACCAAATGGTAAGTGTTTTTGTTAGTTTATATGCAATTTTTATTGATTTGGCATGTTTAGTTATACAAGAACTATTAAAATAATTGCTGTAATTGTTTAAACTTACGAATGTTTAAATATTCAGTGAAAACTCTAAGATAATAGTTTATATTTGAATAATTCTTGGGTTCACCCTTAAGGGTGAATTTCTTTATTCACCTCATTTTATTATAATAATCAGAATATAACATGTAATATTTAACCAAGTTAAACCGAACCTTCTGTTCACCGTCAACTTCATTGTCAACCATAACAGGTTCATCAAACTCCTCCTCCACTTTATGGCCACTGCCTCTAATATCATCATCGTCTGACTTCACAGCTATTGCGTCATTGTTTTCCCTACAGCTTGAATCAAAGGGCTTCTTGATCAATTTGATGTTCATTTGATTCTCAGGATGCTCAGCAAATGCGGTGAATGTCACACACAGATGTACCAAGTTTTATTTTTAGAGTATTCAACAAAATTTTTGAGCTGACGATTGGCGATACTCACTGGTGAAGAACCTATGGTATCAATCAAAACACTCGGAAGATAACTAAACTCAGCTTTATGATGACTACTCCATAGTCTTCGAGAACCATCATTTCTAACTTCGCGAGAGTGGTGTTTGATTTAACAGCAACTAACCTAGCTCGGTTTTGTACATCAGTCACAACCCTGATTTCCATAAACCACAAATGACATAGATATATAGCATGTTTGAAGCAGAAGATACGTAAACTTAGAGAAAATCTCCTTGATCAATGGGAAGATGATGAAGAAAACGATGAAGTCCAAAAAAAAGAAACAAAAACGTCAAAAACATAGAGAAAAACGTGAGAAAGAAAAGATTTTCAAAAATATATAACTATAGGAAGTTAACTAATTTTCCTAGATTTTTTTTTCAGATTTTAGTAAAAGTTGTATTCTACTAACATATAGAATGAAATCCATATGTAGAAGAACCGTTCTACAGTAACGTAGAACTTGGTGTAATAAATAGAATTATTGTTCTACAATAACGTAGAATCTTTTCTATTCAGTAGAAGCTATATTCTACTAACACGTAGAATATAGTCTATTCGGTATAATTTGTAATCCATCATAACATAGAATATAAAAAGGACTGTAGAAAATGAATTATACAGGCTGGTAGAAAATATAAAGAACTATAGAAATAGGATTTTACGTAGACGTAGAACGTAGAACACACGTTTTACTATGCGTAGAACGAATTTTAGAAAACAAATTTAAATTTTTTTTTTCTTTAAATTATATCCAAAAATATTTTTATCTCCTATTTTGGAATTTTCAATTTTAAAAAAAAAATTCCATTAACTGATTTAAAAGGATAATTATATAAATAAATGATCAAATTATAAAAAACATTAAAGAGACAAATGCTAATTCAATTAACATTATAAAACTAGTTCTCCCAAAAATTTGATGTATCTAATTAAGGCTATATGGTTATGAACTAGTTTTTTTTTGAGAATTTTTTTTACACAATTTCTCGACTCTTGTATGTCATCTTTGCGCATATACCATACTAATATTTCTCTGTATCATTCCAATTTTATTGAATATTCCCGAAGTTATGAACTACTTGTTAGCTTGTAATATTTGTGAGGAGTAACTTTTGTGAACATTTGTCATAACATTTAATGTGGTATCTCAAACGGAAGCTGTACAAACATATTGTTGATCTGCTCAAAGTTTAATCCCTAGAACTACTCTGCAAGAGCACAGACGTCCAGTTGTAGTATGTAGGGATCGAACCACAGAGACGAGAGATTCACTCAATAAACCTATTAGGAATTGAATTACGCTAAGCAGATTAATGAGAAGCAAATAACGATGCAAATAAAGATAAACGAATGCAGTAAAAACGTTTGTAAAGTTCAGATGGGTGGAGATTAGGTCTAGGGCATTTCTCATGAAATCAATGAATGCAGAACAATCGATTAATCATGGCTCAGGTTTAAGCACGGTTCTTGAACTCAAATCACGAAATTATAACTAACCAACTTCCGTTGCGAGAATTATCTGAGTCTAAATCTCAGTATTCCAAATTCCTTTGCAAATCCTAAAGATTTAAACCAGCCTTAATTGCACAAGTTCGATATGTTCACAAAGCTCCTAAACCAAATTCCTTTGCGAATAGTTACTTTGCTCACCCTAGGTTCTTTCCAGTTATTCAATTACACTTCCGTGTCAATCAATTAACCTAAGATCTAAGTTCTAGGTGGCCAGTCCAGAATTAGCTTTAAGAACAACCTATGGTGAAGAACTAAATAGATTATGAACCCTAACTAAATCAATTAATCAAACATCCAGAGAAAACCTTTATGAGAACACTAAACCTAACAAACAAACTACTCAGACATGAAGATTGAAGCAATAAACATGAATGAATAGATTGCAGTAAGCAGTAAATAGATTATTAAACAGGGGTTCGAAATCTTCTCTCTCCGGAACAGAGTTTCAGACTTGTCTCCCCAAAAGCTCTCAAAAACAAAAGTTCTCTCTCAGAAAATCTAAGGTATCGATATAAGGTGGCTAAAAACCCTATTTATAACTTAAAAACACGTTTTGGGCTTTCTTGTAATTATTGGAGACTTTTGGGCCCAACTCCTTCTTCAAACAGGAAACAAAATCACGTTTTCCTTATTTCTGCAACAAGTGTCGAGCGTCACTCTCCATGGTGTCGAGCGACACTAAAGCACAAAATCCATACTTGACGAATTTGATCCTGATTAAGCTCCAAAGTGCTCCAAAGTCTCCAGTTAAGCACCAAACGTACCTATGACCTGAAAAGACTCCAAAAGACTCGAAAGACACTAAAAAGACTCTATAATTAAGACTTATACCATGGTTAAAAACCATAAAAACCATGATAGATCAACTCCCCCAGACTTAGCATTTGCTTGCCCTCAAGCAAACAGAACACCAAATAAGAGGTTTGAAAACACAAAGACTCAACCTTTCATTGGAACATCGCTTTTGACCAGTTACCCTGCAACTCAACTACTGTTTCATCATTCCAAATCGAACCACCATGTACTTCTCCGTAAACATTCTCAGCTTTCCAGATTAAGTCCAAAATTCCACAACATTGTCCATAAACCCTCATCGCTGGATCTCACTGATGATTCCAATGCCCAGAACCTTCCAGATTCTTTCCCATTCTATACTCAAACAAATCAGCCATATAAACTTTGGTACTTTTTCTCTCCCCCAGACTTATTCTTTTTCGCACACTCATCATATCTCTTTTTTTTATGGCATATACACGATAAGGGTAAAGCTGCGAGTACTGATGGTGTTTGCCATCGAGTCCCCGAATTGTCCCCTTACCTTGTATCAAAGGTTTTCAGCGAATAGTGGGGTCATAGGAAACTTTCCTACCCCTCACTTCCTTCCTTTGTGTGATCATTCCAACTTAGAAGTGAAATAATGGGATCATTGGAAACATTCCTAGCCCTTCACTCCTAAGCGAAAATCATCTCAATCTTTTCGCCTTTTGTTTTTTCTTTCTTCTTCTTAGCTCGTTACAGGGAGAGAAACACCAACATTAAATTTCACACAGGCTTTCATTGATCAAGTACGAACGAGGAATCAAGCTCTAAGGCATTAGTCACATCAACGAATTAAAAGTGAAGTTCAGAACTTATCTCAGGTTAGTGGATTCTGTTGGAAACATGGACGCCTCTAGTCAACTGGTCAGCCTTTGGATTTTTCATTAGTCGGATCTAGACTGAATCTGCAGGAGTGGTCACTTAGGTGAAAGGTCAGCACAATAATTCCAGGAAAAGCATCATAATCTCCAACAGGTTTTGACTCAAAATCGTTTTGACACAACTGACTCTTAAGAAAAACAGACACAATGTCAGGAACTACCTCCCCCAGACTTGAATAACACTGTCCCAGTGTAATCAAATCCATAGTTGGTGAAACAAAAGAAAGGAAACAGAGAAACGCAGGAAAAACAGAGAACTTACCTGGCTGCAATGATGGTGTCGAGCGACACTTATGATGGTGTCGTGCGACACTTGTTTTTCTCGTACCAAATTGCAGCAGACCAATCCGAATTTCTGGTTTGACTCCGGTTTCCTGATTTCCTAATTATTATTATTATTATTATTATTATTTTCACAGAAGTAAGTGACAGGCGACACCGAATGTGGTGTCGCTCGACACCAGCCTCTGCTTCACCTAAAACACGAAAACGAAAAACGAAAGTTAGCTGAAACAAAAGGACTTATGTACAGACTTACCAGTGGATTGCCTTCCACCAAGCGCTTGTTTTAAGTCATTAGCTTGACTTGATGGATAGACTATGCATCTGGTGGTTCAGACAGTGGCAAAGAATGCCTCTGTGAAAGTCGTCTCATCCATGGTGGTGTGTAAGCGTTGTGCGCATGAGGTCGTCCAAGGAATACGGGAATAGCAACAGGGTGGGATCTATTTTTGTGTGGCCTTGACCTTTGCTTTGTTGGAGATGAATAGAGTGAGATGTTTTGAACTCCCTGATCAACAGCAGTCACTGGTTCTGTAGACGTTTTCTTCAACTCAGGTTGATCTCTCACCTTCTCAGCATCAAACACGTTCTGATCTCCAACTATCACTTCAGGTATTGCACTGACTTGGAATGTCTGACCATCTATGGTTGAATCCTTCAGCCTCTCCATCTTGAAAGTCATGATGGTATCTCCCAAGTGGAGATCAAGGTTACCATGCTTGACATCAATTACCGCTCCAGCTGTAGCTAAAAACGATCTTCCTAGGATAAGAGGATCTTTGGGTTCCTCTCCATATTCCAGAACCACAAAATCTGTAGGAATTATGCAATCACCAACTTTAATCGGAACATCCTCCAAGACACCTTTTGGGATTCTTTTAGATCGATCTGCTAGGATCAAAGAGATCTTAGTTGGCTTGAAATCAGTCATTCCAAGGTTAACAGCTACAGAGTATGGCATGAGGTTGACACTCGAACCAAGATCACACAGCGATCTCTTGAACCTCTCTGAGAAGATGGAGCAGTCCAAAACAAAGCTTCCTGGGTCTGAGAGCTTCTCTGGAATCTTATTCTGAATCACATCACTGACCTGTTCAGAGATCATCATCACTCCTTCCTCATGACTCAGATTATTAGTCACCATCTTCTTCACATAGTGTCTGAGAGTAGGAGCAATTTTCACAGCATCAACCAAAGGAATCTCAATCACAAGTTTCTCCATCAAAGCCTTTCATCTGGCATCATCTATCTCCTGCTTAGACTTCCTAGGACTCCTTGGGTAAGGAACCTTAGGTTTGTAAACCTTTTCCTCAGCAGATTTTGAACTTTGAGCAATATCAGCTTTGCTCTGCAATTGGTGACGCGCGACACTGGTTGTGGTGTCGCTCGACACCGGCTCTGCAACTTCGAAATTTTCTTCAGATTCGTCCAACTCCACGATTTCATCCTCAGAAACACCCTTTTTAAGCACATGAGTCAACTTTTTACCACTCCTTGACGAGATGGCACTGCAGTGATGCCTTGGATTGGTGTCAGTCTTCCCAGGAAGGAATCCTTCTTGCCTTTTTACAGACTGCAGTTTGAGCAACCTGAGTATCAAGCTTCTTGACATGAGTGTTCAAAACTTCAATTTTTCCATTCAGATCAAGGTAGAGAGCATCCATCTTTCCATTAAAGTCCACGGTGAGCTTCTGCTGACCTTCCAAAATTTGTTCCAGCATAGACTTAATCTCATTGTCAGGATTTTGAGGTTGAGATGAAGGAGTGCTGTAATTTCTGGAGAAACTGTTGTTGGAAAAGGTGTCTGGTACTGAGGTTTGGAGCTGTAACCAAAAGAGTTTTGATTACCTGTGAAGGTACTCCTCTGATTATTTCCACTGTAATTTGTGTTCCCTTGCTGAGTACCAAATCTTTGACCTTGAAATCCAGCTCCACTAATGAAGTTAACATCCTCTTCCTCAAGTGCTTCATCTGGTCCGAGATTTTGAACTTCTGCAGGGAATTGGAAAGATTTCTTACCCACTAGAAGGCTATGCACAGAGTCAAGCTTAGCCTTCACCTCAGCAATCTGCGATCCATCCATATTTCCACCCTGTTTCTTTCGCTGATAGTCTGCATTCTTGGTACTATTGCTAGATGCCAAGTTCTCAATAAGCACAACAGCATCTTCAGGGTATCTGGTGTTGAAGTTCCCATTGCTTGCAGCATCAAGAGCCATCTGATATCTCCAATCAACACCTCTGAAGAAAGTACCTAGCAGCTGAACATCACTGAAACCATGATGTGGACAATCTCTCTGATATGCCTTGAATCTCACCCAAGCAGCCTTGAATGCTTCAGTTGGTCCCTGAGAAAACGTTGAGATTTTGAGTCTCAACTCTTCAGACCTGGCATCGTCATAGAAGTTGTGCAGGAAGGCGTTCCTGGTCTCTTTCCAGGTAGTCAGTGATCCTGGCTCCAACTGCTTCAGCCAATTAGCTGCTTCTCCAGCAAGAGAATAAGGAAACAGCTTGCAGAAGAGGTAGTCATTGGACACTCCATTGTATTTGATGCTGGTGACCAAGCCCTCAAACCTCTCGATATGATCCATCGGGTGCTCATGAAAAAGACCATGGAAAGGATGCTGACCCACAAGAGTGTAATACACAGGCTTGAGCTCAAAATCGTTCCTCTGAAACGCAGGAGCGCGAATCGCGGACCGATTTGCATAGAATTGCTCAGGCCTGTTGTAGTCACCCAGCGTCCTCATGATGTTACCCTCTCCATCAAGTCGCTGGCCTCTCTCATTACACACATGACCATCTTGGTCTCTCCAGACTCCAGCATCATCACGAACCAATGCCAATGCGTTCTCCATCTCTGCTGGTTTCTGAGACAAAGAGAAAGAACAATGTAAGTAACAAAGTAAAAATAAAATTAAGAAAAACGACGGGTGTCGCGCGACACTACTAATGGTGTCGCTCGACACTAAGAAAAACTTAGTCGAAACTCAAGAACTAAAGTTTAATGGCGAAAATTAAGTCCCCTGCAACGGCGCCAAAACTTGATCTGCTCAAAGTTTAATCCCTAGAGCTACTCTGCAATAGCACAGACGTCCAGTTGTAGTATGTAGGGGTCGAACCACAGAGACGAGAGATTCACTCAATAAACCTATTAGGAATTGAATTACGCTAAGCAGATTAATGAGAAGCAAATAACGATGCAAATAAAGATAAACGAATGCAGTAAAAACGTTTGTAAAGTTCAGATGGGTGGAGATTAGGTCTAGGGCGTTTCTCAGGAAATCAATGAATGCAGAACAATCGATTAATCAGGGCTCAGGTTTAAGCACGGTTCTTGAACTCAAATCACGAAATTATAACTAACCAACTTCCGTTGCGAGAATTATCTAAGTCTAAATCTCAATATTCCAAATTCCTTTGCAAATCCTAAAGATTTAAACCAGCCTTAATTGCACAAGTTCGATATGCTCACAAACCTCCTAAACCAAATTCCTTTGCGAATAGTTACTTTGCTCACCCTAGGTTCTTTCCAGTTATTCAATTACACTTCCGTGTCAATCAATTAACCTAAGATCTAAGTTCTAGGTGGTCAGTCTAGAATTAGCTTTAAGAACAACCTATGGTGAATAACTAAATAGATTATGAACCCTAACTAAATCAATTAATCAAACATCCAGAGAAAACCTTTATGAGAACCCTAAACCTAACAAACAAACTACTCAGACATGAAGATTGAAGCAATAAACATGAATGAATAGATTGCAGTAAGCTGTAAATAGATTATTAAACAGGGGTTCGAAATCTTCTCTCTCCAGAACAGAGTTTCAGACTTGTCTCCCCAAAAGCTCTCAAAAACAAAAGTTCTCTCTCAGAAAATCTAAAGTATCGATATAAGGTGGCTAAAAACCCTATTTATAACTTAAAAACACGTTTTGGGCTTTCTTGTAATTATTGGAGACTTTTGGGCCCAACTCCTTCTTCAAACAGGAAACAAAATCACGTTTTCCTTATTTCTGCAACAAGTGTCGAGCGTCACTCTCCATGGTGTCGAGCGACACTAAAGCACAAAATCCATACTTGACGAATTTGATCCTGATTAAGCTCCAAAGTGCTCCAAAGTCTCCAGTTAAGCTCCAAACGTACCTATGATCTGAAAAGACTCCAAAAGACTCGAAAGACACTAAAAAGACTCTATAAATAAGACTTATACCATGGTTAAAAACCATAAAAACCATGATATATCAATTGTTTTGTCCAAGTGTCCATGTTGAAACGATGTTGAATCTGATTTTTCAATGCAGAACTGGTAGATGTAACCCTAAGAAGAAAGGAATTATCAAACTTATGGAAGAAGTCGGACGCCTTAGAAACTAATTTGCATCTAGCGAAGTTACTCTTGTTGCCCGAAACGATATTAAGTTTGCTTATAAACTTGCAAAGAGATGCAATGTTTTTTCAAACCAGCAATGGTGATGGTGACGAACATGATGATAATAATGATGATAATGATGTCGATGATGTTGATGATGATGATGATGATGATGATGATGATCATCATGATCATGACCATGAAGATGATAATCCATGGGCTTACGGTTGTGGTTGTGATCATTGGGGTAGTTTTGCTTCTCCCCCGTCCCCTGGCATCGACATCGCCGCTTACATAGAGTATTATACTCTGTAGTCTCTGTGTTTTGATCAACATAGAGGTTACTAGTTGTTTTGAAACACTTCACATATCTTTCTTTGAATTTTTGTTTTTGTTTAATTTGAGTTTTATATTTGGATTTTTTTTTATTTTTCCTTTACTTTCATTATTATTAAGAGTATTGCTCTTTTTAGTTTAACTCTATATACTATTAAAATGGGGATACTATATATTGTATCCAATTGTAAAAAATGATTTAGGCTATTATGTTTTTGAACAGATATTATTCCTATTTCCAAACACAGATATTTAATAAAACTTTAATAAAACTGTATTTTATTTTATTCTAGAGTATGATCCGTGCAGACGTAGTAAACTAGATTTTAAATTGCGTGGTAAATTTCTGAACCGTGTGTATTATCTAATGTGCGCATAATTTTTTTGTATATGTTGTTTTGTGGAAAATTGGCTTTTTCAGACACGAACTTTCCGAAGATGTTAAATGTATACTTAAACTTATGTATGGTGCTTGATCATACTTAATCTATATTAATATTTGAAATTCATACTTAATCTTCATTTTAATGGCACAAACCAACTTTTTAGTAAATGCTGTTAACTCTCCGTTAAACAATGTCTACGTGGATGCCACATAAGGGACGACGTTATATTGGGTTTTCTCGGTTTAAAAAAAAAATACGAAACGACGTCGTTACTCTTATAATTATGTGGGAAAAAAGCAAAACCACGCCGTTTTGACTGATCTTCGTCTTCAACCCCTCACTTAACTCAGAGACGAATTAGGGATTTGTAAATCCAGACCTTCAACCTGTCGATTCTTGTTCGAGACCGATATCTTCTTCTAGCAGTTTGGGTAATTTTTTATATGTTTTTCTATATTATGTGTTCGTGAGTGTGATATAGAGCCTGCATCTTTATCTGAGTTAACCAGCTCTGTATGTATAATCAATCTTGTTCCTCTGACATTAGGTAATATTAGCTGTATGGCTCTTTGCTTACACGACACCGTACAAGCCAGGGAGATACTCTCACACTTGCAAAGAAACTCTCTGATATCCCAACTCAGCTATAGATTCTCTCTATCTTCACAGGTTTATTATTAACAGAGTTTTGTCGAAAACAGGAGTTGAGTTTTTAGAAAAAATGAGTCCAAAGCACAATTTTATTGGTGAAAATGCAGCTATGTATCAGCAGTTGGGTGAGAAAGGGAGCGAGATGGAGAACGAAGAACACAGGAAGAAGAAGTGGGATGAGTTGCAGAGTAGACTTGATGAAACACGTGGATCAATTCATCACATTGAACTAGTGAGAAGACCAAAAATGATCTTTTTTTTTTCTGTTTTTTGCAATAAGTAAAAAGATCTGTCAGGCTTAACACACACTCTCTGTTTGTTACAGGTCGGAAAAGCGAGGTTAGAAATTATTCAAACGACATCCTTTGCATTTTTTTTTATCTGAAACCGAAGAAACCCAAAACAACATCGTCTCTTATGTGGACGACACATAAACAAAACTTGACAGAACAATTAACAGCGTCTGGTTAGTAATTGTTTTACGCACAAAAAATAAAGTTTAGAGACGAAATTCAAATAAAAACGAAGATTAAGTATGCATTTCAAATGTTAATATAGATTAAGTATGATCAAGCACTGTACATAAGTTTAAGTATACATTTAACATTTTCCAAAAGTTCAAGCCTGAAAAAACCAATTTTCCGTTGTTTTGTTTTTTTCTTTCAATTTCTTAAATTTATGATCATCCATGAGTTGGTTTAATGAAATGTACACATTTTTTTCTTTGTTATTCATTTTATGCAATTAGTTGATTTTTTTAAAGGAAGATATTAACATTTTTAATTTTAAGTTGGATAATATATTTTTTTAAAAATTTCATGTAAAGTTATTATTATTTGGAGATCGAGTCCTATTTGTTGCGGATGGTTGTGTTTCTTAAGTATACTTCTTAAGTCACGGTAGAATTGGCAGTTTGCGTGAGTGTAGAAATAGAAAGTGTCTAGGGAATCGACAAATAAGCATTGATAATAGACAGAGTTATTAGATATTAATCTTTGCTAGTCCGACAGTGGTTATGACTTCGATGTTCTTCATTATAAAACTTTGTCTTGAATTTCTGCTACAGTAGGTGTAATTTGATTTCATTAGGGAATTTATGCATATACAGTAGGGAAGCTCGTATATATATGCATTGTTCATTATCCGCGAGTTACTAACTTTGAATCATTCTCCGTTATATAATAAGATAGATAAAATGATTTATCAATATGTTACTGTTAAGCTATCTATTTGCGTCTTATGATCTTATATCAAACCAACAATTCAGTAATATATTCTATTCTATTCTAAAATATTCTACCGAAAACAATCACTGTCAAAGTCTTCCGGCGATGACATCAGTTCCCACATGTACATGCTTTGCTTCAAGGGCTTGATAAGGGAGGGAACAACGATTTTATTGGCAAGGTTTGGGGTTGCGATTTGCAACCAAGAGGATAATCTCTTGTTTCAGATGAAGGGACCAATTCATCATGGCTCCGACATTACAATTCGGAAGTCGAGCTTATGGCTTTGAAGCGAGGACTAAATGAAGCAACGAGTTTTAGATCACTCAAATCTCAATCTACTGTGACTATCAACTGCTTTTCGAATTGGTAAGTAGCTTTCCTTGGCGGTTTTAGCTTACTTCATTGTCAAGTTTCACATGTCTTTGCTGCAATCTGAAAATACGTGGTTACACATGTCTTTGCTGCAATCTAACATGTTTTGCGAATACATGGTTTCGTACTCTCTGGAAATGAGTTTGTTTCTTTTTATATCATTATCAGCGTGCTTGTGGATTGCGAATAGGTTAGGAAGAAATCAGCATTTGCTTCTTCTGAATGTGAATATTTGTGTAGTTGAAACACGATTAAAGAATGATTACTCGCTAATTAAGATATTCTGTTTACATGAAATTGTAGGTTAAGATATGGGAAGAAAGAAGAGTGTTTGGATTCTGTTGGAAGAATCTTAGAGATGTGATGCTTGGAGAAGATGCTCCTCTGCCACTTGATGTCAGCAAAAAGAGGCCCCGTGGATCCAAATCCTCAAAACGGGATTCAAAATCGTCAAGAATGGTAAAACACGAAACACCCAGATTTCCTGAGGTGCTTGGTAATAATGTCGAGAACCGAGCTTCTAGATCTACTGAAGGAAATGGGTCTATGAGATGCTGCTTTAAATGCGGTGAACCCTTTTGCATCAACTGCAAAGTTCCGTGGCATAATAACTTGTTGTGTAAAAATATAACAAGAGATTGGGTCCAAATCCTACGGAAAATGATTTGAAGCTCAGTGTTCTAGCAAATCAGAAGATGTGGCATCAATGTGGTAAGTGCCACATCTTCTGATTTGGGAGTATACATGATGCGGGAGGATGCATTCAAGTAACTTGCAGGTATCATCATCATCATCATATTTGAATATGAAATCGCATTCTCTAGCTTATTATGTTTCTTTTGAAATTTGAAATTTTGATTATGTTTTCCTCCTAATTAAAATTGTGTGTTTCATGTTTGATTGATGAATGAATATAGGTGAACCAGAACTACAACGAAAGATACCGAAACAGATAGTTTTAAATACGAACTGGTTATTCTCATAAAATATTTCGGGTACCTGAAACACACCCAAACCAAAATGCGTACTCTGTACTCAAAATATACGTAATATATCCAAAATTAGGTATATATCTAGATTTGAAATAACCAAAATATCTAAAATTAAAGTTATAAACCCAATATATTATTTATGTTTAGATCTAACTACTATCCGAAATATCCAAAATTTTTTTGTTATATTTGTCAAAATAAAGCATTTTTTTTTGCAAACTTTCACAAAAGTTCATTAATTTTGTAGGTTTTTAAAAAATTTAGGATAAATTTTGGATATAAACGGGTCCTAACCGAAGTGGAACTGAAACAAATCCAATCTGAAATAAAAGAAATATCTGAATGGATCCTAAAGTTCTAGTACCGAAAATCTAAACAAGAAAAAACCGATCCAAAACAAAACTGGTATCCCAATGACTAAGCGACCAAACCTAGCTAGTTCTATTGTTGGTTATAAACTTATAACTAATAATTAAAGAGAAAATAAAATATTTTTTCTATTAAAACAGAAACATGTATTGTGTTCAAACATATTTTTTTTAGTTTTTTACTATTCTATTTCTGAATATTTTTTATTTGTGTTGCCAAACAAAAATTTTAATTTTATTCATCTGTTTTATTTATTTTCAAAATTAATAAAATAACATTTTTAAATTTTATCTTTAAAATTAATATCGAAATTTTTAAATTTTAATTTAATTAGTTTAGATTTTATTAGATATAGTTAAGATTAATTATCAAAATTACAAAAATCAGTTTTTATTATTTTTACAAAATAGTAAATAAGATATTAACTTATTTTTTTTTTAAATATCCAAATTTAAATAATATTCGCATAATTATAAAGATAATAAATAATATATTATTATATAATTTTTTTATAATCAATTATTTTAAGATTTTAAATATTTAAAATTCAAAAAAATATAGATTATATGGTAATATGAACATATAGGGTAAAATTATGTTTTTATAATCGTGGTCAAATTTATTAAAAATAATAATTTTAATTTTAACACAAAAATAAATTCTTTCATTTATTAGAAAATATTATGTCTATAAAATGTAAATTATATTATAAAATTAGATTACAAAAATAAAATTTTTCGTGCAAACACACGGGATAGAATATAGTTTAAGTTATAATTAATTACTTATTATTGTAACACGAAACACGTAATATTGTTAGGAAAATATCATCGAAAGATATTTCCCTTTTCTATTTGGATTATGGTCGATTCATAGTTTCTCACCATATATACGAATCATAGAAAGCCTACGACTCTATAGTCTTCTAAGAGTGCTATTGTCGGTAGCAGAGAAAAGATGATCAGTGGTGGATTTTCTACAGTAGATGGCCCAAAAATCTCACTAGAAAAACCCTTTCGCATTGGTCCTTACTTGTACAGCCTTTACTCCAAGGGTTTGGTAAGGGATGACTCATTGGCCGGATTTGGGGTTGCAATTTGCGGACAAAAAGATGATGTCTTGTTTCAGATGAAGGGACCAATTCATGGCTATAACATAACTGTGTTGGAGGCTGAGCTTACGGCATTGAAGCGAGGACTAAAAGAAGCTGCAGATCTAGGGATCAATCATATCACAATTTACTGTGATTATCATCCCATTCACGAATTAGTAAGTTCTCCTTGTTTGCTTGTATCTGTTACAAACATCGATTTCCAAAGGCTAAAGTTTAGTGTACCTGATTATCATAATTATTGACTCTGATTCTCTTGCATTGCGTGTAGGTCACGGGAAGATCCATGCCGAAGGATAATAAGACTGCCGTGCTAATAAATGATGTGCAACGCATCAGGGAACGCTTTGCGTCAAGTTTTCTGATTTTAGTATCCGGAGATAGCATGAAATATGCTTATAAACTAGCAAAAGAAATAATAGTTTCTGAAATCAGCATATCTGTGGATCCTCCTCGCAAAGCCAAGCCTGCTCCGAAAAGCACTTGTCCTATCTGTTTTGATGACGATACCAATGCTGATCAGATGTTTACTGTTGATAAATGCCGTCATCGGTTTTGTTCCCAGTGTGTGAAACGACACATAGAGGTAAGGCTACTCGATGGAAGTGTGATGAGATGTCCTCACTACCGTTGCAAGTCTAAGCTGGCTCTTAACAGCTGTGCCAGTATGTTGACACCAAAACTAAATGCGTTGTGGCAAGAAAGGATCAAAGAAGACTTGATTCCTTATGCCGACAGAGTTTATTGCCCCAACCCGAAGTGCTCGGCTTTGATGTCGAAAACCGAGCTGTCTAAATCGAGTAAAGAAGCTGGATATAGGAGATGTTGTTCCAAATGCGGTGAACATCTTTGCACCAACTGTAAAGTTCCGTGGCATGAAAATTTGGCATGCAAGGATTACAAGATGTTGCATCCAAGTCCTACAGAAAATGATGGAAAGCTAAAAGCTCTAGCAAATCAGAAAATGTGGCGTCAATGCGGAAATTGCCAACACATGATTGAACTTTCAAAAGGATGTGTCATCGTAATTTGCAGGTATCATCTCTAATCACATTATTTCTTTCTTTTTTTCTTTTTTTCTTTTTTTAGTCACATTTTTCCTTTTGAATAATTTTATTAAGAAAATACATCATTGCATTTCATGGTAGATGTGGACATGACTTTTGTTACCGATGTGGAGCCAAGGCTAAAAGTTGCCGTCATGGTCTTGGCCATGGCCATCCACCATCGCCGCTACAGCCGCCACCACCACCGTCACAGCTGGGGGTTTGGATCTTAATCTGTGTTGTTTGTATATTTGTAATTTTGCTGATTTATTTTTATAAATAAGGATAATCGACTTTGGTTGTTTACAAGGTTTAATGGTTCGATGGGAAATCAAATTACCATTCGATCGGATTGTCCAGTTTATTCCCTAACTTGATTTTGAAATAGACAAATATTTATGTGTTTTTTCTTCTAATATTTCATTCTTCCAAATATAAACATTTTTTTCTATTAAGATCACGGTTAAAAATAAAAATAAATAAAAATCCAAGGAAAATAAGTTAAAATCCAACTGTTAGTTGTGATTGTATACTACAACAAATATCCACCTAAAGCAATGATAAGTTTTGTTTTCCTTATAATAGTGGTTCTACAAGCAATGTATACGTTCAGATTTACGTTGTTCTCATGTCAATTGGCCATCGGAAATATATTACAGGCGACCCTGCTTTTGCTGAAATGTTGGTACACTTATCCCATTTCATGAAATGTTTATGCTTACTTTATAATTTTTGTGTGGTTTTCACGTTTTAATGTGCCCTTTTGTATACCACCATTATGTGAAATACTCACAAGAGTGTAGAAAATTATATTTATGTTGGTGAATCATGTAGGAGAAAAATGCTTTCTCTTTGACATTCATGTGACAGATTAGAATCATAGATTTTTATCTCACCGTTAATACAATACTTGGATTTGCACACCATTCAAAACGACACATCTAACGTTTAACGGAAAATTGGCCAATTCCTACCTGATTTATTAACTTATGTTAATCTCAGACCCGAAGTTATAATCAATGCGAAAAAAATCTTGAACTTCTGATTAATTTGAATTTCATCCTTAAACGTTTTTTTGGTGCTTAAACATGATTTTCACCAAATACCGTTAATGTTCCGTTAAATTAATCCTATGTGGTTAACACAAAAGCAGAACCAATCCAATAAAAAAAACAAATATTCATTGTAAATTACGAATGTGCTGGGCAGTTGTTTTCCTCCATCTCTTTCAAAATCTTTAGTGCTTCCGTATAAACTCCTGCTTTACCAAAAACGTTCATAGTCGCCTGGCTTAAGTTCAGCAAAAAACTCATTCGCCTCTCTTAACAAACTTTCTCTTGCACAAGCAGATATCACAGTGCTACAAGTAAATTCATCAAACTGCAAGCCTTTGCTTCTCATCTCGTCTAGAACTAACAGAATTTTGCTCCAAGACCTTCCCATCTTCCCAAAAGCATCGACAATCACGTTGTAAGTTACCAGAGTAGGCGAATGTCCCATCTCTTTCATCCTCTCAAAAAATGATAGGTCTTTCATACTTCCCTGTTCGTGAATAAGTATACAGGATGGTTGTGTAAGCATGAATATCGAGAAGGTGATCTTGTAGAGGAATTTTATCGAGCAGCTTAGCTGGGTATTGAGATTCTCTACCTAAGATTCTAACTACGGTTTCGATGACCTGATGATGATAACCTGATGATTAAGCTTCAAAGCTCCTGAATTAGAATCCAAAACTAACCATTCAAACAACAAAACTGCTCTTTCCCAGTTTCCAAAATCATGTAGAGCCTTCACCAAACTAAACAAATCGGTTTTGAGCAACTCAGGTGTCTCGGAATCCAGGAATTCACTCAATCCGTGCAAAGGCTGCTCCACAATGGAATTGAGCAGCACACCTTCCTTCTTCCACAGTAGTTTCAAAGACCCATCCCTGAATTTTCCTTCATCCTTCCGATTTTGATACCCAGAATTGAAACGGGTCTTGTCGATTTCACCTCCTAAAGCCATTTATGAGCCGATTCTGTGGAGGAGATCTCGAGGGAAGGAAAACGAGCGGCAGTAGAATTGGTATGTCGCGGCGTGGAAGAGAGGTGAACGAGATGGTGGAGGAGCGAATGGAGAGGAAAAGTAGGAGGGGAAGGAGGATGTAAGTGGAGTGTAGCGGAGCTGAATTTGACGGAGTGATTAGAGGGTTGAGATGGTAGAGATTTAATTGGTTCTGCTTATGTGTTAGGCACGTAGGATTTGATTTAACAGAGTATTAACGGTATTTGGTGAAAATCATGTTTAAGCACCAAAAAAACGTTTAAGGATGAAATTCAAATTAATCAGAAGTTTAAGTTTGTTTTCGCACTGATTATAACTTTGGGTCTGAGATTAACATAAGTTAATAAATCAGGTAGGAATTGGCCAATTTTCCGTTTTAGAATAGTGGCAAACAGCTGATTAGTAGCCAACACATAAAGATGAGATGCTGAAAATAACAGCGTCGCTCTAATCCTCATGCATCGGGATTCATCTTCAGCGACAGTTTTCCTCTCACTGATGTGTTATCTTCTCTCTGCCAAAGCTGTTTTACTCCATCGCTACCATTAACGCAGCAACAAGTAAACTAAGAGAAGAGGCCTACTAAAGCATGATGAAAAATTTGATGGATCCTGAATGTGCTTTTCATATTTACTTTGTTCTCATGTCAATTGGCCATTGGAAATCGTTTACAGGCGACCCTGCTTTTGCCGAAATATTGGTACATGTCTCATTTCATAAAATGTTTATGTTTACTTTTCATTTTTGTGTGGTTTTCACTTTTCAGTGTGCCCTTTTGCAATACCACCATATCTGTAATAACTTGGGACACAAGATAGGCGTCTTTACTCTGCCTCTGTTAGTTCTTTCAGATGAAAGAACCAATTCATGGCTCTGACATTATTGTTTTGGAGGCTGAGCTTAAGACACTGAATGCGTGGAGTGGACCAAGCGAAGCCTTGGGTTCAGGGATCACTCATATCTCAATCTACTGCGATATAGAGAAAGGTTAACTTTTTTTTTTTTTTTTTTTTTTGAGAAAGGTTAACTTAAAGCAAAATGAGAGTAAAAATTAACCATCATGAAACCGACGAAGCGCATTGTGGATATCATACTTGGATATTAAAGATTTTTAATAGAGGAACTTAATTAGTTAAAAGATACAAAAGATTAAAAAAAAAAAAAATGGATTTGAAATTTAAAAAGATTTATAGCAAAAATAATGAGAATCTATAGAGAATCGGTTATACATCTTCGAAAAATAAGAAAATCAATCGACACTTACCAAAACCTGTTGCAACTAATTAATAAATTAAGATTTTCTTATTTAATAATGAAAAGTTCATATATCTTGATCTTCTCAAGCACGATACAATATTCTCTTTTCCTTTATATTCACTCAGATGTTTACCATTAAAACTTAGACTAAAAACAGCCATGGAAAGAGATGAAGTAGCAGGCATGATTTCGAAGAAACGTCGAAGTGGAGATTTCCCAAGGCGTGACGGCGATGATTCTTCTAAGGTCGTCGTCGTCGAAACCAAATCCATGGCGGCAAAATTTGTGGACAATGGGTTTAGTGAGTGACCAGGTTGCAGAGGACGGGAAGATGACGGTGATGGCTGGATTTGGGGTCGCGATTTGCGATCAGAAGGATCAGTTGTTGTATGAGTTGAAGGAACCAGTGAGCGACGCCGAGATTGACCGCAAAGAAGTTGAGATTACGGCTCTAGTTCGTGGGTTAAGTGTATCACTCAAGATGGGGATCAAGAACGTCGTGATCTATTGTAAAGACTGTGAGATTTACCAAATGGTTAGTGTTTTTGTTAGTTTATATGCACTTTTTAATAATTTGTTAATTATACAAGAACTACTAACCTTTTCCTGTAATTGTTAAAATTTAACGAGTTTTTAAGATAATAGTTTATCTTACCTTTTTTAGTAAATTTCATTTGGTATTGTTTATTTAGGTGGAATGTGGAGTCCTTAACATTCGGATTGTATTTGCATGATTAGAGAAAAAAAATTTATTTAAATAGGTTTCTCTCGTGTTTAATTACACATTATGTCGTTATGAACTAATTGGTTTTTTTAAGGAAAAAGAAAATTTAGACCATTTCTACGTGTCATCCTTGCACATAGACCATATTAATCTTATGAACTAATTGTTAGCTTGTAATATTTGTGAGAAGTAACTTCTGTGAACAGTTATCATAACATTTTTGTATAATAATATATGCTTTCTCAAAACGAATTTTATTAATGTGGAAACTTAAACAGAAGCTAAAAACATATATTGTTATGTCCTAGTGTCCATTTTGAAACGATGATGACTTTGATAGTGATGTTTTCAATCATGTCTTGCTTTAATGAGATAGATTAAATTCTTTTTTTTCATGCAGATAACTGGTAGATGTGACCCTAAGAAGAAAGGAATGATCCAACTTATGGAAGAAGTCGGACGCCTTAGACAAAAATTTGTTTCTAGCGAAGCTACTCTGGTTGCTCCAAACGATATAAAGTTTGCTTATAAACTTGCAAGAGATGCAGTGTTTTCTCAAACTAGCAATGCCGATGCTGACGAACATGATGATAATAATGATGATGATGATGATGATGATGATGATGATGATGATGATGATGATGATGATGATGATGATGATGATGATGATGATGATGATGATGGTGATAATGATGAAGATGATGATGATGGTCATGATCATGAGAATGATAATCCATGGGCTTACGGTTGTGGTTGTGATCATTGGGGTAATTTTGATTCTCCCCCGGCCACTGGCATCGACATCGACATCGATATCGACACTTACATAGATCAGTTTTATAGTCGTTGGTAGATCTGTGTTTGGATCAACATGGTTGAAACATTTTCCATCTCTTTCTTTGAATAATTTTTTTTGGGGGTTTATTTGAGTTTTAATACGTAACTCTGAGATTCTGGATTTTCTTTATTAGTCCTTTACTTTCATTATTATTAAGAGTATCGCACTTTTTTCTTTTTACATTCATAATTATGGCAGAGTGGAAGATCATCAATATATGTAGATCAAAGTTAATCTTTTTTTTTTTTTTGGGTCGAACATTTAAACTTCATTAATCAAATCGCAGTGTTCAAAAGAGCTCGAAGAGCATCTTTTGCAATACAATCCGCCTCGGCATTGAGAGACCGAGGAACATAAACGAAAAAAATCGTAGTAAACGATATCACTAAGTGACGAATATCTGTAACACTGGCATGGATCTCTGTGTGAATATCCTGGGAGTTGAGCACATTGATTAAGGTCAAGGAGTCCGAACATATCTGAAGTTCAGACCATTCCTTCTGGGTCGCAAGAATTATAGCTTCGCGAATAGCCCACGCTTCTGCTGCTAATGCAGAAAGAACGTGATGACGGGTGCTAGCATAGCGAAAGATGTGATCCCCTGAACTCACGTTGAAAACGAGACCCATTCCGCAAGCTTGTGTTTCCGCGTTCCACGCCGCATCCACATGACAATTAAACTCGGTTTGGGAGAAACTCAGAGAGTTGGCAGCAGAAGCTGGTTGGGTTTTTTTGCTCTGTTTTTGGGCTTCCTGCCAAGCTCGTGCGTCTAGAATAGCTTTAGTGAGGACCTCCTGCTCCGAAAAGCTTCTATCCAAAAAAATCTTGTTGTTGCGAGCTGTTCAAAGATGCCAGCAAAGCCATGCTTGGAGAGCTGCTGAGTGGATTCCGATAGGGGGGAGGCAGAGCAGTGAAGCTGATCGGGAAATGAAGTCAAGCACTTGTGTCGTATTCCGGTGAGTGGCGGAGGAGAAGGGAGCTTGGTCCCAAACATTGCGAGCGAAACTGCAGTCTCGGAGGACGTTTGCCACAGTCTCCGGTTCACCGCAGACTTTGCATCTTGGGTCGATCTGTATGCCTCTGTTTATGAGTTGCATATTGACTGGGAGGGTGCCGGCTGCTGCTTTCCACATGAATTGTTTGATTTTAGGGGAGGTACGGGTTCTCCAAATGTTGCGTTGCCAGTTAAACTCTCTATGTCCAACAGGTACGAGTTTCGAAGCATCGATGCCATATCCCGATCTCACCGAATACTTACCATTCTTTAGTGGTAGCCAAGCTAAGCGGTCGCCCTGGTTCGACAAGCTGAGTGGGATCAGTCGAATCAGATCTTCATATTCTGGAATAATAGCTCTGATGCGAGTCCAATTCCATGATTTCTGATCATGATTGATCAGTTCTGAGACCATCATGTTTTGGGAAGCGAGAAGTGCTGGGCCATGAGGCCGAAGAGGCGATGTGGTGCTCAACCAGGGATCGTCCCACACTCTAACGTTTTCGCCGTTTCCAATAAGCCAGCCCATGCCTTTACGGAGGATCTCTCTCCCTGCGATGATTCCTCTCCAGCCGTGAGAGGAGTTAGATGGAGGGGTGCAGCCTAAAAACTGAATTACAGGGATGTTCTGCATATTTTCCTAATGAAAATCTATAATCAATGTATATCTTGCAAAGATAAGAAACTAAATCCAGTAACTAAAAACTGTTGCAAATAATAAGATTTCTTTTTTTTTAATATATATACTCCTTCTGTTTCACAACCAATGTCGTTTTAAGGTTTTATTTTTGTTTTACAAAGAGTGTCGTTTTATATTTTCAATGCCGAATTTTAAACAATATTCCAGTTTTAACCCAATTGATTTAATGTATTAATTTGAGAGAAAAGATTATTTAATATATTAATAAGGGCCAAAATAGTATTTTTAATAATTTTTTAGTATGCAATATGTGAAAAATGTCAGAATGACAATCTTTGCGAAACAGAGCGAGTATTACCAACCGATAAATACAATTAGGATACAATGAGACATTATTTGCAACCTTCTCAAGCACGTTATAATAGTCAACATGTTATTTAGGCAAAAATATGTAAATTGGAGAAAAATCAACTCATTCTCTCCTCAAAAGAAGCCCTAAGGACGACCAGAAAAACTTAAAGACCTAAATATATATTTTTGAAGACCTAATTTCGTGTGTGTTCCTTTCCCTTTGATAGGGAGGCACCCAACTTTTGTTTCTTAGGTTTAGATTAGGGAGATAGAGATTTTTCTCTTAAACCTTTGTTCTTTCTTTTCATCAATCTATTCACTTTATGCAATCTCTTTTACTTTACTGCTTTTCTATTTCAAAACCAATGATGATGTTGTCAAGCTCAGCCATTTCTGAGTAGATACTTTGATTGGGTAAGAGGGCCATCGAAAAGGACCCCATGATCGATGACATCTAGGTTTTTAGGTTAAAGGATTTCGATTTTAAATGATTCTCCCATTCATCCAAATCTCAATGCGGTAACGCTGGAGTAGCTAACCAGTGTCAGATCCTAGGTTAAATCCGAGCAACGAGAGTGTTGTATCTGGGTTGCCTGAACTGGATTTTATGAATGTCACCGTCGTAGGAGATGAAAGCTACATACATAGGATACGTAAGCCGATATGGATTCCGATCTGAAATGAATGATCTTGTTATGGCATAAGAGCGAGAGTTAATTACCATGGATAAGTGATTAGTAGGGTGACGAGAGTTGGCTAATCTTCAAGTGTCTATCCTAGTTTCAGAATCATAGAAAATCCTTACCTAGATTCCTTGTGTCATAGATCATGAACCCTAGAGATGAACCCTAATACCCAGCACGTTTTTCATTTTGGTTTTGTTTTATTTTTATTTCTTGTTTAGCTTAGTAGAAATCGTGACACCAAAACCTCACAATAAACCCCATTGGTCTTTGACTTCGATTACTAATTCAGTTTGAAGTTTTTGCAGAAAAGACAACTCTCTCAGTGGATCGACATGTGTTCGGGCATGTGTCAAATGTTCTGGACTATTCTGCATAGATTGCAAAGTACCCAAACATTCTGGACTATCGTGCGTGGCGTACAAGAAACTTATCCTGAGCCTCTATTTAATGACTTGATGCTAAAGTCTCTTGCAAAAGACCAAAATTGGCGTCAATGTGTCAAGTGTCAACACTTGATTGAGCTTAATGAGGGCTGCAACCACATGAATTGCAGGTACATATATATGTATATTTATTTAACGGAAAAATCCCATTTTTAACCATCACATCTCTAGCACTTTTAACCTTGAGTTAGTTTCACTCTCACTTTAAAATTTGAGACAATTTCACTCTCACTTCCCCCATAGTTAACTATAATTAAGCTAATTTCAAGAGGTGGTTTTTTGTTGGTATTAAATTCATTGTGGCTTTTGTAGATGTGGGTATCAGTTTTGCTACAAATGTGGAGTTGAATGGAAAGAAGGTCCAATGACTTGTCTTACTGGTTGCACACTTACTGACCATGGTGATTCTGATGATGACAGTGAAGATGATGATCTATACGCTGATCTATACGCTGATGGTGGTTTATCTGATTCTCCTCCAATCTCAGATTACGTGGATTATTATACTCTGTAACCTTTGTGTTTGGATCAACTCAAAATTATTACTAGAAACAACACAATATATATTTATTGACATATACGTTAATTGAATTGTGATTTACAATAAAATGAAAGTTTAACCAATTGAAATTTAATCTATTTAATGAGATTGGAGAATGTCGTATTCATGAATTTTTTTTTTGAATCTAATGTTAAATTATACTCGATCAAAAGAAAAAAATAAAGTTTTTTACAACTTTGATTTAGGAACTTTGTCCTGCAAATTTTAAAAGAAAAAACCTATGATTATCTAGTGGCAAACCAGATTTGTAGACCTTCTTCATATCGCCTGTCACCAGTGTCCCGAATGGTGCTAAGCTGATTTCTGATATTTTTGTCAACCAACTTCTTCAGCCTGTAGGTTGTAGAAGGTTGTCCTCCATGCTTTCTTTCGTTTCTTTCTCTCCAGAGAGAATGGACCAAGCCTTGAAATGCATACCTTACAATAAAAGCTGTTATGCGATTATATGAAGGGTTTGTAATCAGTTCCACCAAAGTTGTCCAATCCTGACTGAATCAATCCTGTAGAAGGCCTTTCACCAGGTTTCCCCATACCTCCTGTGAGTAAGGACATGAGAAAAAGAGGTGATTATGTGTTTTTATTGGTTCCCGGCAGAAGACGCAGCTAGTGTCGACATTTGCATTCCAATTCTTCATTCTGTCACCAGTAGATAACCGGTCCTTTGCAGCTAACCAGACAATGAATGAGTATTTTGGAGTGGCCTGTGAAAACCACACTCTGTGATACCAGTTCACCCTCGGCCTAGCGATCCTGATTTGCTCCATCGTATCCCTTGTTTCAAACTTTGCTTTGTATTGTCCATCTCTGCAGCTCCACTTTGCCCCATCGAACCCAGTTGGATCTGTCGTGAGCCTCTTCTTTTCTATTTCAGCTTCGATTTTTATTAGAGAAGCTTGGCGATGACGTCTTCTTCTTGGCCTGTTCATTGCTTCCTCTAGAGTTGCCCACTTTGAGATACCCATGTCTATACTGCCTCTTTCTCCCAATCAATCAAAAAGACAGCCAAGACTGCACCATGAATCATACCAAAACGAGGTATTACTACCACTTCTCACCTTTATTATGTGGAACTTCTTTGCCAAGGCTCTGTATTTCAATATTTTTTTTCCACATCCATGAGCCCATAGAGGTAGTATCCCTTACTGCCCAAAAGGAACCTTCACGTATCAACTGCCTCTTTATCCAATTGACCCACAGAAAATCTTTTGAGGATGGAATTCTCCAGATCAGTTTTAAGCAGTGTTTGCTTCTTCAAGCGATCTTAGCCCTAGACCTCCTTCCTCCTTCGGTATACAAACATCTTTTCATGCCACCTTTGTCTTTTTTGCATTTAGATCTGGACCAGACCAGAGAAAAACAGAACAAAGACGATCTATTTCCTGAATGCAGGCTTTGGGTAACCAAAAAGCAGCAATCCAGAAATTTGTGATGCTAAAAATTACTGACCGGATAAGTTGAAGTCTGCCGGCAAAAGAATGGGCTCTAGACGTCCAAGAAGATATTTTTTTCCGAACATTTTCAACCAGAGGAAGATAGTCCGATGCTCTCATCCTCTTTGTCATCAGAGGCAAGCCAAGATATCGCACTGGGAGCTCACTGTGATCAAACGGAAACTGGTTTAGAATCTCGTCTCTTTGAGTTTCCGAAATCCCTGCCATGTAGATTGTTGATTTCTCCAAACTTATCTTGAGCCCTGATCTTTTTGCGAAGCCATCAAAAACTTTCAGGACACCTTCTATCGACGCTTTTTTCCCTTCTACAAACACCATCAGATCATCTGCAAAGCACAGATGTGTGATCTTCAGGTTTTTGCAATTGGGGTGATAACTGATCATTCTGTCTCTTGTCGCCATATCAATCTGTCTAGAAAGCACATTCATGCAGATGACAAACAGGTATGGTGAGAGAGAACATCCATGCCTTAAGCCTCTTTCACTGCCAAAATATCCTGCCAATTCTCCATTCACTTGCACAGAGAATGAAGCGGAGGTGATACAGAGCTTGATCCAATCTATAAAAATGTCCGGAAAATCTATTGCCTGCAGAGTATTCATAAAAAAAACCCATAGCACTGAATCAAATACTTTTGAGATGTCAATTTTCATCGCACAGCGTGGAGCTATGTTATCTAGATGGCCAGCTCTGTAGCGAATAACACATTCTCTATTAGCAGTCGATTTTTAACGAAAGCAGACTGAGTTGAAGAGATGAACTTTGGTAATATATCCTTGAGGCGGTTAGCCAAAATCTTAGAGATCATCTTGTAAAGGACATTACAGCATGATATTGGCCTGTAATCCTTTTGGCAAGAAACCCAATTTGAAGAAAGACTGAACTGCGATCACCATATCATTTCCCACTATGCTCCAAGCTTGCTGAAAAAACTCACATGTAAATCCATCCGGTCCAGGTGACTTATTTTTCGACATTGAAAATACAATTTTTTTAATTTCCTCCATTGTAACTTCCTTTACCAGGCTTATTTTGTCTGCGTCGTCACATTGGAAATCCAATAATGTCCGAAGTTCCTTTAGGGGATACACCTCCAAATCCACCATATTCATAGTGAGAAACTCAGTAAAATGGCGAACTGCTTCCTCTTTGATCGTTTGCTGAGTTGTGGCTATGTTTCCGTCTCCACACTTGACTTCTCTAATGCTGTTTCTCATCTCTCTCAACTTTGCAGCATTATGGAAAGTCTTGTTATTTTTATCTCCAATCTTCAACTAGTGAAGCTTTGATTTCTGTTGCAGGTACTTCTCTTCTATCTCTGCTAATCTGAGCCATTGATAGTATGCATTCACCTCATCGTCTACTGCTCTGGTGTTTGGGTCTAGCATCGTTTTCTCTTGGAGCTCATACAGCTGTGTGTAAGCTGCTTTCACGTTCTTTTGGAAATATGAGACAGTAGATCTCTTCCCAATCCCCGTAACCAAGATTTCATCTGTTTCAGTTTCTTCATCAGCCTATGCATTGCAGAATTGGAGTGGAACAGAGGTTGAGATAAATCCCGTCGCTTTAACCTCCTTCAGAAAGTCTGGGTGAGAGGTGATAGTGTTGGTGAATTTAAAAGGCTTTCTTGGCTTACCCCCAGCTTCTTTGATGTAAAAGTGGCATCTCAAGTGGTCAGAACAGCCTCCCGGTTCAAAGACACTGTACAATCTCACATAAGTGTTGAGCCATTCTTTGTTTACCAGAATTCTGTCACGCTTCTTACAAATTACTCCCTCCCTGCGCTTATTACACCAAGTAAACATCTGCCCTTGGTATAGTAAGTCAGTTAGTTCGCAGTAGTTCACCAGGTGTTGAAAATCTCTCATTCCTTGGGAACTGATGGCGAGGTGTCATACATCGAGTGCTCTTCTCCCTTGAGTATCTCATTAAAATCTCCTCCTATAAGCCAAGCTTTACCCCGTATCAATGGAGAATCATGGTGGAAACGGATGTCTTCCCAAAGCTTCTTGCGGTCTTCCACAAAGTTAGACGCATAAATGAAGGAGATAAAAAAACTCTTCTGCTCTTCCTTCAGTCAGTACCGAGATAGTGATCATCTGCAAAGATTTATAAATCGAAGTAATACGGACGTTTGGATGCCATACAACCCACAATCGACCAATCTGTGGTCCTCATAGTTGGTTAATAAAGACCAGTCTCTACACACCCTTTTGAATACCCGATCAACATTTCCTTCTTGAACCTTCGTTTCAATCAGACAACCAAAATCAAAATCGCTTTTTTGGATCCAATCTCTGACTACCTTGTGCTTACTTTTTTTATTTAGTCTTCTGATGTTCCAAAAGAATCCAGACATCAACAATTTTTATTCAAGTTACGTGTCTCGCGAGTGCTCTGGTTGTCCTTTGCATTCGCCATTGTTGGATTGCTGAGAAACTTGTGAGTATCCTTTGAGTTTCTAGGTAGGGATTGCCTTAGTATTCCCATACCTGTGCCACACGTTATACTCGGGTTTCCATCTTCCTTTTTGGTTAAAGACTGTTTTGGTAACTCTGCTTTCTCCACATGTATCCTCTGACTTTCAACTGCGTTGACATTTGTCTCTAATGTGTGGTTAGTTTCGTTGTTACTGTTTTCAGTCTCATCGATGCTATCACCAGTCTCGTCTTTCCCACTCAGAACTCCATACCGTGAGTTCAGTATTGACACTTCACCTTAGTTTAAATTTGTTTTCTTTCCCGGACGGGTACTCTTTCTTGGTGGGGTTTTCCAACCTTCCTCCTCTCCGACAGCAGTTATCTGCGGTTGAGTTTCCTTGTTTTCCAAGGCAACATCCTTCGTTATCATTACTGCAGAGGATATATGCTTTTCAGTCTGATCCCAAATTTTTCAGGCGCAACAGCAGCTGTTTTTTTCCCTTCTGCTAGTGTTTGCTCCTTTGTTTCTTGTTTCTTTGATAGATAGTCCTTTACTAGATGACCCCATTTAGAGCAATCTGCACACCGTGGGGGTAGCCATGGGAACACATATTCTACCACTGTATCAGGCTCTGTATCGGATTGAAAACAGAACAACTTTGGTAATAGTTTCATCAGGTTCACCTCAACAAAAACTTTTGTCTCTTCCAGGCTCTTACACACTTCAGTATTCGGGTGCAGCTTTTTAGGCTTACCCAGAGGACTTGTAAGTGCACACAATCCCTTCCATGAGAATAAATGCGGTGGTACTCTCTTAACAACAACCCACAACGGTACCGATGTCAATTCCGCTTGTTCTTTTTCAGCGATCGGACTCCACTTTGTCACTACCATTGGAACGTCGCACAGATTCCACATTTCTCGTCGTAAAACTCGAGCTCTGACCATAGGATCTATTATGCGAAACCGAACCGTGGTACGGTCAACCACATAGACATCAATTTTGATCGTTTTGTTACCTAGTGTCCAGATTCTGTTCACCAGAGCATGAATTTTTCCCACAAAGAGAGCATCCGAGAGAAATTTCCCCCACAAGGAAATTTGACCACAAAAGAGAGTCTTTGACTGCACTCTCGGGTAGCTTAGCTGTTGGCACCCCATTGATGTCCACAGCATCCAGATCGTATTGAATCATCTCTGTATTGTTTTCCACAACAGATGCCCAAGATGAGAACTTTGGCTCTCCCTTCGTCTCGATCACTTTTTTTGCTACAACTTTTCCCTCCTCTCTTTGTCCCTCAATTGTCTTCTCGACAGGGACAATTTCACCCTCTTCTTTTTCATTCTCCCGTGAAGCAACCTCTGCTCCCACAATGGTCTGATCTTCTCCCGACATCACCTTCACTTCCCTCACCTCCCCGGTAGACATCCCTCCGCCTTGGTTTTCCGTTACTGTCATCACTCTCGGGCTACTCAGCCCAGTCTCCGACGTCATGAGCACCTGCGGCGGCCGCCGGTGCCGTTCCGTAAGAGAGAAGCCTTGAAACCCTAGTTCGCCTTTTCAATCACCCTTGCCACGTCAGCCTTTTCTAAACCCTTTATCCCGGTGCCACATTGATTTTCCGTTTATGCTTATTCATGATTTGTTTCATCTCCTTTAGCTCCTCACAAATCTATTTGTGTGCGTTCTTCATCTCTTCGACCTCTGTATCATGTTCTTCAACCAGTTGTTTAAGCTTCTCGATAGGTACTCCGAAGAAGGATACTGATAACTCGAAGAAGACGACTTTTGGCTTAAAAATTGATATTTAACTTGGCAGAGCTGATCCTGAGCCCAAACAGGGAAGCTTGGGCTTGCGGCCTCAGTTTCTGTATTTATTTAATCGGCTGTTTTAAAAATTATAGTGTATAAGAGCATCTTCAACAAAGAGCTCTTAAGACCATGTTTATTAGAAAGAGCCACATGGGTCTCTTAAGTATTATTTAATTAGTATTGTTTAGTTAAGAGACCTATTAAGAAATGTTGATTAATGTAGAGGTACATTAGAGAAACAAGAGAAATTCAACCATTTGTAAAACAATCCCTATCCGATCAGACCCTAAACCAGCATAATGAGACATGCAAGAGCAAACGCTTACAAATTCGGAAGCAATACATCAAGAACAGATATCGGACCGAAGAAATTCGATTTTCAGTTCAATTGACTCAAACCACAAACTCTTGAAATTCCATTTAAAACGAGATAAAAGGACAAATCGACGAGAGATTCCATAGATGACATCGCTTACCTCAAATCAAGCTCCGGCGGCCGTCTCTTCGATCGGAAACGGCTTGAATCGGTGCAGCTTCGACGAGGAGGCAATTTTTTCTCCGTAGGGTTGAGAGGTTTGGTCGGCGAAGGAAATGAAAAGAGAAAGGGGAAAAAAAATTTGGGTCGCAAAAACGCAACCCAATCAGGGCCTGCCGCATACCCACTAAGAGACGTCTCTCTCGTATACCAAATAAGAGACGTTTCTGTTGATTACTGCCATTTTGTTGTGAATAAGAAAGAGAGAGAAGAGAAGAGAAAAACTGTTGTGTATTATTCCATGAATAATGAGAGGTATTTACAGTTTACAAAGACTTGTGGAGGAAGCTAAAACCTAGAGAATAAAGAAATAGAGAATATTCTAAACCTCCTCTAATAATGGGCTTCATAATGGGTATTCACATAATTATTCATAACACTCCCCCTTGGATGTCCATTATAATGTAATAATAGAAAAGCGTCTAAAATGCTGCCTCATTGAAAACCTTACTAGGAAAACCCAATGGGAAAAACCATAATTAAGGAAAAAAGAGTGCAACACGCTATTACTCCCCCTCATGAGTACATCACTCGAAATACTTGAGAAAAACGCGATCCAAGATGCTGAACAATCTTCTTGAAAATAGCAATTGGAGACGTCTTGGTACATAAATCCGTCAAATCTTCACTTGAAGGAATTTGCAATAGATGTTTATCACCATTGTGTTTTCAGTTGCCTCGTTAAAACCTTGTCATAGAGAAACCAAATAGGATAAAAACCATGATAAGGAAAAAGAGTACAACTATCATATATCTCCCTATGGAACCATCTTATCTGCTTCTAGGAGTTTGAATTCTTTTGAGACTAAATCAAGTCTCTTTCTCATTATCAAATTCATAAGGGATTCAAAAATTAGTTGCATCCACCACAGAAAAAATATAACTCTTCATATATTATCTTTATTTATCTTACGCATAAAGATCCACTTATGTCTTACTAGTTTTACACTTCTAAGTGTACGGACTACTGGTCCAAATAATTCTCTGCAAGAGATTCTAACTTTATTTTTACGGCTTTTCCATGATTGGCCAATCATCACTTAACATATGTTTTTCAAAACATCTTCTTATATATACCGCGGTTTCTGATCCTCAATTCTCATCATCAACTGTTTTACTGCATGCAAAAATATTATCGATGTCGATTTGCTTTTGATTCCATTCATTCCAGACATGACTCAACTAGTTGAAATCTCTTATCATTACTAGGTACCTAGATTTCTTTATTTCTCATGTCTATGTCTCTTCTGGAGATCGCTTCCTTGGCCTTGCCATTTTATATATGCTCCTTTTTCTTTTTAGAGGATTCTTATATATGAAACCATTAGGTCTATCACGCTTCATGCGATCTTTAGCTTAAAAAGGAGTTGATATTGTCCATCCGGGACATCAGTATTAATTGGAGCACAGCTGGTATCACTCAACAGGGTCAGAAAATGCTTCTGGCATAACTTTTCAAATAAATTATCTTTTTAACTTTTAGTGCACATCTTTAACGAAGATCAAGATAATTTTTATTCATTGATTTTCCAGCTGTTTATTTTCTTCTCCCCTTATAATTGTTGGAAAAACTGACTCACTGAAATGACAGCTTGTAAATCAATCCTTATTAAGGAAGATTTATATCCAACAATTCTTAACCTCCTTTGAGGTTCTATCTAAGATCAATGTGGTCGAACAACATTATATCCAAAACTTTAAGATGGAAAATATCTGGCTCCTGACCAAAACCAATCTTGGGAAGATTATTTGTTGGCTTAATGCGAATTAATGTGGTTTCACTCTAATCAATCAACCAAATACTTTTGCAAAATATAATGGATGATCAGTCCAAAATATCTCTTGTATAAGTACCAGAAAATCAATAAATCCAAATTTATTGGAGAGTGAAAGCCGAACACATAAGAATCTTCTGGATCTTATTCGCATTATTATTTAAATGGAATGGCTTAACCAGTTATGCCAAAATAGTGAGATTTCTAGTAAACTTCTGGTTTACAATACACATTTATATCTTATATGATAGTGTAATACAATCCAATAGAGAATGAAGTAACTTCTCTAAAGTACATGTACTGCCTTGGGTAATACTCATGATGCGAAGATATTTAACATTATATTTACTCATTGTCTCAATTTGATAAATCTCAAAATCTTCTAGATTTGCTTTACACATAATTTATCGAACATGCATGTGAACATAATCTTCTGGATTTTCCACTTACTATGAATTGTGAGATTCTTCAATTCTCCCCCTCGAGATGATGACACTTCAAATCCATTCATCTCGAATTGAATCCCAATATATAATCAATAACATAACCAACTTGGGTCATATATTTATCTAAAATTCTCAATCTTTTGAGACTTGTGACAATATAATCCATCTATGATTTCAAATCATTCTTATAGACAATCATATATGCTCTTCTGGAGCATTCAATATTCTTTTGTACCTTAAATCAGAGGTGGAAGATAAAATTGGTGGATCAAACTGGTGGTGTTTTGCTCAAAGATCACAAGAAAATTGCCACAACAAAAATTAATAATTAAACCATTTGAGAAAACAAGAAACTTTTGTCTACAATCACAAATTCATTTTTATATAATTAATATTTAATTAACCATGATAAAATCTCAAAATATAAAGAAATAAAAACTGAGTCTGTCAAAATAAAAGTATATGCGGATCTCTATTTACCAAACATTCTCAAACAATTAACCACAGTTTCATCAGATCATGTATGCTAAATTTATACTGTTATGTCAAATTAGTTTGGTGAATAATATTTTCTTGATATTAAATTCAAGCAATCGTCAATAAATTCAAGAGAATTTGCATACCATAAAGCAGAATACCACCGTATTTGCAAGCATAACAGTATAGCTTTCTTGGCACTGTTCACTTTTACTCTAATACAAAAAACTCCCTATAACTCTATTAATTATAGCGGTTATAGAGTACAGGGAAAAGACTCCCTACGAGATAGTGTAATAATTCATTTTTGATTTTTGAAAATTAAAAAGAGAAACTGCTTTTTGTTTGAGTTCCCTAAAAACCGTCGCTAATACGATAAATCAGATCTAATCTCCACCATTTCTTCATCTAAAAAAATGGCGATGCAAGAACTACCGTCCAGAATTTTCGCCGCCGGCGACGAACCTACCGGCGAGAGGGTAAACTCCTACCATAAAGCAAAGACCATCAGTAACATCATGGATGCTCTCGATGAAGGTGAGAGGAATTACTTACGCAGTTTGCCGTTTGGGAAGCTCATCGCGACGGCAGAAAAACCATCGTTATCCGGCAGTTTCGGGCATTACATTATCACCAGACTGCTCAAAGTTAACAAGAAGCACGAGATTTGGATTTTGTTTCTGGTCGGCCTATTAGGGTTTCGCTGCGCGAGTTTGCAATCGTCACCGGTCTTCCTTGCGGCAGGTATCCCAAAAGATTGAAGAAGAAGAAACGAAATCCGGTTAAGGAAAAACCGTATTGGCCCGATTTGTTTGGCAACCTCAAAGTTTGCAGTGTTGATTTGGCAACCAAGATGCTGAAAAAGAGAATCGTTGCCGACCGAACCACTCGGTTGAAGTACGCATGTCTCGCTATAACCGGCGCAGTCCTCTGTCCTACGAATCACCGGTCCAAAATTGTCTTTGACCATGTCGAGTTAATCAGAGATCTGGATGAATTCTTTCTATATCCATGGGGTAGACTTGGGTTTGAGATGTCAATCGCTAGCATAAAAACCAAAGACGAGGTTGCACTTGCCCAAAGTACTGTTGCAGTTAAAGGTTTTTTTCATGCAATTCAGTTAATTCTGGTGGAGGCTATTCCGGCGTTGACCGAGGTTGTCCAAGTAAATGAATCTTCTGATTCATCGGAATCTGAAGATGGTGAAGATGAAGAGGTTGACACTGACGACGCTGTTCAATCGGGAGGAGGCGTTGAGGGCAATTTGGATCAGGAGACAGTGATGGACACAGACCGGATTGCACCCAAAACAAATCCCAGATCGGAGGTTCATAAACATGGACTCAGTCCCGGTCATGCGAGGGAGATAGATGAAGAATGCAAAGTAAGTATCCGTTAACAATGTTGTTTGACATCTAACGATTTGTTTAATGTGTAACCGAGTTAAATACATATCTAACTTTGATGTTAACCGCTAATCATATGTGCAGGCTGATGTTTTTTGTATTATTCCTGATGATCCCAATGTCAGCACGGAGAACGTGGACTTTGATTGGTCTGATGACGAGGATGATCCCAAAGTTGATTATGTGGTGCAACTTATTGGGGAAGGTTTTCAATTCAGGAAGGAAATGTTCAAGGGGGGATGACACAAACCGAACTTGTGAAGTTGAGATCAGAGAGAAAGGAGATAAACAAGAAGAAAGAGAAGGAGAAATTAATGGAGTCTGTTTCTGGGATGCCTGCTGCTGACAAAGGCAGCGGTGGCAGTACGAGTCATCCCGTGGATAACTCTTGTTTGCTTGTTAAGGAACAGCTCGCAGATATACAGGGTTCGTTGTCCGAGGCGTTGTTGAAAATTTCAGCTCTCGACCAAGTTGTTTCTGGGTTTCAAGAAAATTTGAAGACAAGTCTTGATGTTAAACAGAAAGAGATGCAGGAAGAGTTTGTTTCCAACATTCTTGGTTATTTGGATAAGTCGTTGTCGGTCAGTGGGAAACAATATGCTGAGAAGCAGAGGTCAGATTGCGGTCAAGGGGGAAATCATGCTAATGCAAAAACAGCTTCCCGCGCTTTGAGTGCCACCATTCCCCGGTTAAACGCTGATTTGAACCCAAATGTTGTGATTGCTGATGCTATCGGGATGCTGAATGCTCTTCCTGGATCGGTTAGTGAATATTAACCTTCCATAGGACTTCAAATTTCTTTTATTTACCACCAACTTATAACTGGCTGCATTTGTATATCTATATAATGTTATAGGGAGATGGTCAACAGGGCGAGGATCTCGGCACTGCAGAAGCCAAATCTCTGGAGGGAACGGCGATGGCTAGCAAAGGAACTAACACGTCTGGTTCCGAGGTTGGTGACAGCAACAACGTTCTGCCGACCAATCCGGTAATGACATTTCTCGGTATCATTATGAATATCATGGTAACAATATTATTACCCCCATGTACTAGTCGAAGTTACCAAAATTGCAATTTTACAACAACTCCACAGTACAGGATAGCAGGGTAACATATATGTTAGAAGTCCAAATATATTGCTAGCGTTTACTTTCCCATTTAGATTTGTTCCTCGGGGTTTAGCTGGTATCACTCTCTTGAGAACTTGTTGTCCCTTTCAGGGTGGGGAAGATAACCATGATAATTGCTGTGATGTCGATGGTGACAATGATTTCGTTGACGACGTTACTGATTTCAATGTGACCCCACAAAGGGGGAAGAGACATAGGATCCAGAATACGACCTTTACAGATTACCAGGTTGATACTCGGCTTCTGGCATCCTCCATGGGATCGAACCCATTTTTATGTCCTCCCGAACAGCAGAGGATTTATTTTGGGAAGTTTGCACAGTTGCTTTCAACAGTAAAATCGCTTCGGTAAGTTACAGTCTGTAAAGGTCAAGGTTGTTTTGAGATGCTTTGTTAACTGTTGGATTTGATTGCAGTGTGATCAGCCTCGGAGATGGATCATCCGTAACTGCTAAGGACGTGGTTGAAATCGGAGAGAGGACTAAACACATGTTGGCAAAGGTAAGACTCGGGGATGGTCATCTGTATTCTGATTTACGTTCATGCTTTAAAAATGTGTTTCATATAGTTAACTCACGGACAATTGGTTGCAGATGATGGATGCTCTGTTACTCTATGCCCGTGCAGTATATAACAGACTCTATCCCGAGCCAAGTCACAATAAGACCGAGTTTATGGAGACGAAATTTGTTGCTCATCTCATGAAATGCTGGGGGAAGTTCAAAAACCTTGCTCCCAAAGACAGACCAAAGTTTTCATTTGGCGATGCTGTCATGGAATACCTGGAACCAGAAACACCCGAACAACCGCCGCCAGAAAGATTGTATTTGCCTTTCAATGTGGACAAGGAGCATTGGATAGCAGTTTATGTTGACATCCTGGGGGGGGGTCAATATTGAATATTGACTGTAACACATCAATTCGGACGGAGATGGCCGTTAAAAAAGAGTTTACATCTCTAGCACAGATGTTGCCGTATGTATTGAAAAGGTTAACGGGTTACAAACGTCCCATCGAGTATAAAGTCTTTTCGATACAAAGAGTCAAAGGCATTCCCCAGAACCCCATACGTACTGATTTTGGAGTATCTGCTGCTCTTTTTGGAATGCTGCATTGTATTGGGGGTGTGGAGAGATGCAAGTTGATGATCCCAGAAGAACTTGTCAATGCGAGCCAGGTATTCGCTGTGAAATTCTTTGAGGAATTTTCTGAAGAACTCTGATGATTTCCTGGACTTGTTAATAATCCCATGTGATTTGGGGTTATTGTCGTTGTTTGATAATCTTATTTATACATTTGCTTGCATTACTGTTGTTGTTTGAACTGTTATCTTTCGATTCTTCATGATATTTGTTTCAAGTATTTGTTTAGTTTTATTGATTACGTCTAAACAGATTACGAAAAGAACTAACTAATTTGTTAGCAAATCTAAACTACATGTTAGCAAGTTTAAATTATTACCATAAGGGTAACGAATAATTTGTGGGGAACCTGTATCGGTGGCATTTTCTATTTTCCAGACAAATTCTTAACACTTCTAACCAATTTAATACCAAATCTAAATATTTTCGCAACAGGTCTACTTAGACTTAAATCTTAGTTGTTTAATGCATTGTATTACAAATACTTTACCGATCCAACACCCCCTAATACATGCTAACAATATCTATATTGGTCGTTAACATTATTAATGGATAGTAAACATACCAGTTAGCGGAGTAATAAATTCATTGAAGAAGCAACGCATTTACCTTTCGCAGGGATGCGTAAATGGAGTTAGGTCTGTCGGAGATGAAGACCAAATCTTCGTTATCAGGGATCACCTCCACCAGCTTTTGGAAAAACCAAGTCCAGGCCCTATCGTTCTCTCCGTCATTGTTGGGTCTCTGCCTTAACTAGTTTATATGTTTAATGCATTGTATAACAAATAAAATACCGATCTAACAATCCAAGTACGTGCTAACAATAATCATACGTAGAATTTGTTCATTAACCAACAAAGGAAACATGGTTTCATTAAATCCCGAACGAAACAAGTACGAGGGGACCCAACCACATCCCCTGAAATATATTACATCAAACTTAGAAGGAGTACTTAAAGGGGTCCAGAACTTAACAAAATATTACACAAAATAGTTATTAATTCAGATGGCCCCATCAACAAAGAAGCAGACCAAAAACCAACTCCACTGCTTCTCTCCTTGACCCTTCTTCCCACTCGTCCTAAATAGGCATCTTGCACGTGGCGCGGTTGTGACCGAATCCACCACAGCGACCACAAACTCGGAACAGGCTTGGCTGGGTTCCCTTCATTAAATTATACAACTATTTTTAATAGATAACCAAAGTATTGGCAGTCTAATATAAAAATTAAATGATAATTATCTACGTACCTCAAACTCTCCGCGGGAACGGATACGTATCTTGCGCGGCCTCCCCGGTGGTCGCCTAGTACGAGGCGGAAGCAAATTCAGTCCTGAAAAGTCGTCACCAACTGCAACGGTCGGGATCGGTGCTGTTACCAGGTATATGCTGCACTCGTACGCCTTTCTCCAGAACGTGGTGGTGTACTTAGAAGCCACCAAAGTGTCAACCCTTGTCCTCGTAGGGATTGCGGCAACGACAGCGTGTGGGCAAGGGATGCGTAGCATCTAGAACTCGTTGCAGCTGCAGCACTTTGTTTCGAGATTGACCAGGAATGAGACGCCTTCCTTGTTCCTCACCTCATACTTGACCTCATTAACTCTACGGAATGAGAATCCCGTTGACATTTCGAAGTTGGTCGCAAGGATGTCCTCCACCTTTGGTGTTAGGGTTGTACCACAATTGTTAGCAGCTAAACGTGTTCGGGTAAACCATCCCATCAGTGTAGCGCGGATGCAATCCACCATAGGGACGATGGGGTAGTCACGGGCACTTGACAGGACATTTTTTAAAGATTCAGCCACATTACTGGTCATGAGGTTGTAACGAACACTTGGGAAATAGGATCTCGCCCAGTGTTCAAACCCGATAGAAGTCAGGTAACTTGTGCATCCCTCGTCCATGGATCGAATCTCATCAAAATACTCATAGAATTCAGAAGGGACGAAAGCCCTGGCTGCCTTCAAGACCATGTAGCTTAGATGTCTTTTCTTGAAAATTGTCTGCACATTCCGCTGGAGATGTACGACGCAGGCACAGTGGTAAGACTTGGGGTAAACCTACATTGTGGAATAATTTACATCAGTTAATACCCCTCGAAGACGGATACAAAATATGTTAGAGCTGATAACATATCTATATTAGTCGTTAACATTATGGCTAGATAGTAAACAGATCAATTAGTGGAGTATTAAATCTAAATATTTTCGCAACAGGTCTACTTAGACTTAAATCGTAGTTGTGTAATGCATTGTATTCCAAATACTTTACCGATCTAGCACACCCAAATACATGCTAACAATATCTATATTGGTCGTTAACATTATTAATGGATAGTAAACATACCAGTTATCGGAGTAATAAAAGTATTGAAGAAGCAACGCATTTACCTTTCGCAGGGCTGCATAAATGGAGTTATGTCTTTCGGAGATGAAGACCAAATCTTCGTTATCTGGTATCACCTCCACCAGCTTTTGGAAAAACCAAGTCCATGCCCTATCGTTCTCTCCGTCAACGATTCCGAACCCCAGTGGGTACAGCTGGTGGTTACCATCTTGACAACTAGCTGTAAGCAAACAACCCCCATATTTCCCTTTCAGATGTGCCCCATCTATAACTACAACCTTTCGCATGTATGGAAACCCGTTCAAACTTGCTCCAAGAGCGAAGAAGAGAAATTTAAATTGTTGCCCGAAGCCAACTTCGTTGTCTGTTTCCAAAGACACAAGACTGCCAGGGTTTGAGATAACCAGGCGTTGAAGGAAATTTTGAAGTTTTAGCAGCCCCCAAACTTCCTTCCCTTGCTATCTCTCTTGATCTCCAAGCCCTCCAGTAAGAAATTGGGAGGTCATGTTCATCCCGCATCATATCCCACAATTCGTTAGGTCTTGGTCCAACCAGACCTCCGGCATATCTGTTCCTTACCATATCACCAATGACCGCTGTTGTGGCTTGTCTGTGGTATTGGCCACGCTCGTCAAACGTGCAGTTATGTGTCAACGATGCCTTCCTTATCTGGAACCATTAGATGCCCTGCATCTTCACGGCATAAACCCGCCATGGACAGCTTTGTCCCACACATTCTAACACCATAAGATTCGGTGTTGATCGTCGGTCGTGGTAGTGGAATTTCTTCGCAATGGCGTACAGTGACATGTGTAGCTTGTAAGCATTCTGGTTTTCGAACACCATTCCCACGTACAGCAGATCTGGTTTGTTCACACCATTAACTAAGAGGAAAGGATAATTTAGAAAGTAGCACTATAACTTTAATGTTAGACTGTGATTAATGAAATTGGTGATACACGTTCCACTCACATATGTAGTCTCCGTCGTGGTCAGAGAGGTCATCATCTGAAACCAGAACCGGCTTATTCGGCACGCCGCTACCCTCCCCGGCGCATGCGATAGTCAATCCGAGGAATGGACTACCAGCAGCATCATTCGACATCTTAGATTTGCCCTTGTCGTCAGTTGTAGGGATGTTGCTTTGGCCACCGCTTGTTGAACTTGGAGATAGAGCCGAGCTTCCAATCACTGTAACAACCAAGTTAGCCGTTAAATCGTGATGTACCTCATACAACACTATAGTTAGAGGTTACTGGCAAAGTTATCCATATTGTAATGGATTAAAATAGTCTGTTACCTCCACCCATTGTAGTCCTTAGGGAGAAGTTGGCTACTGCGCGAGTTACATGCGTTGGTGGCTGAGCTGAGATTGGGTCACCGTTTAAGATTCCGATGTCCGAACTCTCTATTCCCTCTTCACGATGCAACTGGTTGAACTCTCCACTCGAGGATCCGGATGAGCTGTCATCGTTTTCGATGGGTGGTTGATGAGGAGACTCCCGCTGTGTGTAGGCGTTATGAAACTCCATGATGTACCGCTGCTCTTCCTCATTAAAGATCTCATGGAATACACACTCAGCAATCAGCACTGTTGGTCTCTCTAAGAGGCCTTCCCAAAAATTGTAAACATCGTCAAGTCCACCACATGTTTTATCATCATACTTTGCAAGTTCAACGGTATCAAATGAATTATCGCTGTAACCAAGAGGGTTACCAGAGATTTCCCGAGTTGGACGACCAAAACCAGGCGGCGGTCCGGTAACATCACCTGTGGGGCGTCGATTACGAAGGTAGCGCTCCACATTTTCGTCTCCCACAGTAACACAAACGGCCAGGGTCTCCACCTCTACTCGCAGAGCCATGAAGAGTTGGACATCGCCATTGTTGATGATGTCAAAAGGAGGAGTCTTCCGCACTGGAGTTACACAGATGCTTGGAGGAGGCTGGTAGGTCATGGCCATCATGTCGTTTGGACCGAGGCTGTACCGGGCTCTCATCATTCCATCAAGCGACTCGAAGGTTTCTCCCTCTGACATCAGGAGTCTGTACCCTCTTCCGGTTGTCTCCACTTCAAAATCCCAGTCACTATCTGCAGATTTGTTCCACACACCTCTTACATACTTCACCATTAAACCCATCTTCACCTGGAATATGTAAACAGTAAATGTGTTTTAGTGTTGTATAACTCGAATCAGACAAATTTATCTCAACATAAATGAGCTATAAATGCATTCGTTCATTAATTACTGTACGAGGTTCGTTTTCTATCTGCATTTAAGTCTATATATAAGCAATGAATGTAGGAATAAATGTACCTTGTTTCTTGCACTCGAACTGAACTTACTGTTTTTGTTAGATCGCACAAAAAAATTTCTTTCTTTTTGTCTCTGTTTGCAGGTCTAACTATGACGTTTTCTCTGACTGGACTGCTAATACATTATATAGCGACCTTAGATTATCTATACATACGAGAATACAGCGATATGGCGCAAGGGTCAATGTAATCTAGCACGTATCTCAGCATTTAATGCGCTATTCAAGCGGGAAAGAAACGAGTGGTTCATGGTGAACCGCATCGATACTCCAGAGATTTTTTCTCTGTTACTGCGCGGCTAAGCCTCTCTATAACCATCATTACGCCCCTACTAATACTTTCCATAATATTAATAACTTTTAACAGGTAAGAGTTTGAGGGTTTCGGCGGTAATTTCCTCTGCTTCTTCACCTGCTATTCTGCATATACGGTGGGACCATGGTTATCTTCGCAAATACGGTGCTTCTCAGCAATATTGGGCTTAATCACTCTAAATTCAAATACTTTTAGAATTTACCGAACATCAGACCTAAAGAAAAATTCAAATTTATCAAAGTCATGCACTCAACAAATTTTTCTATTAGAATTCGAATAATTAAACCAATTAACATTGGACGTAAAAACCTAACAGCATAGTATTTTAAAACAGAGATCCTTTTTAACCAAACTAGTGATTCATTAAACCATGTTACACTAATAATTTATCGAACCAGAATAGAACATCAATTTATTCGATTAAACAAATGATTATCTATACCAATTTAAACCGATGCTCTTCTAAACTAACCAATTTAACATGATAATATTGACCAAATGGATTTAATCAAACAAACAGACTTCGGTAGCTCATATGTACATGATTCAATAACGAAGCAGTAAGACATGTTACTAAACCAAATTGATTCATTAAATCAAGCAATTCTCTAAACCAGCTAAACCAAGCTAAACCATATATATATATAATATATGTGACAACAAATCGATCTCATCTTCATTATTCCATAATAATTAGACGAACATATCAAATAATAAAGCATAAATCTTTTTAGTAAAACATAATTTGTCTATTGGATAGCAAGACTCGATTATAAAAGTCAAAAACAATTACTACCACATATACTTATGATTTGATTTTAATATTCAATCATGGTGGTATTCTAATATGCAAAAACCAACTTATATAATATTATAATTGAATTGTCACATGGTCCATATAATTATGCATAATAAAATAAACAGTGGGTCTAAGGTAAATGACAAATTTTTTTTTTCCATTTTGCTATAATTATTTCTAAAAAAATACTTCATTTTGCTATAATATCTATAAAATGGAGTATAAGTTGTAAATTAGATTTAAATATTATTTATAATATATTATAGATTATTAATGCTTTTTCTTAATTTATAATAAATTTTCAACCACAAAAAATAACACAAAAATACATATTGACCAATATACTAAATAAAAATATAAAAAATTGGAGGTCCTAAAACTTGCTTAATATTAAAGAGACCCAAAGCAAATGCCTTATTTTTTCTTCATTAAGCACGGCTCTGATTATGACGTATGGTTTATTCATATGAGGCGTGCATAAAATAATAATATGAAGCATCGATAATATATTAAAGCACATAAACGCACATATAAATTGTTTATTCATGTGATTTCAATCAAACCCCTAATTAACTAAAAAATTATTTGCTTTATAAATCAAAATCTCACAATCTATTATTCTTAATAAAAACTCTTTAAACAATAAAATATAAAGATTAAACAATCGATTATTCTACATAAGTATCGATTACTATCCCTTTTATAAAATATAGTCGGAGAAGACATAGTCTACCATATGATTATATAATTGAGGAGGCATAGCCTACCATAATGATTGATTTGGGAAAAATGTATCACTTATCATCCTGGAATAATATAAACATGAACAGAAATTAAATGTTGTGAATAAGAAAGAGAGAGAAGAGAAGAGAAAAACTGTTGTGTATTATTCCATGAATAGGTATTTATAGTTTACAAAGACTTGAAGAAGAAGCTAAAACCTAGAGAATAAAGAAATAGAGAATATTCTAAACCTCCTATAATAATGGGCATCCACATAATTATTCATAACACATTTTTGATTTTTTTTTGGCCCAAAATTTCTTAGAAACCCACTAAGAAATGTCCGATAAACATGCTCTAAGAGTTCTTAAGAGAGTTTTAATTAAAAGAATAATGTTTTAACGTGTTTTTTCTTAAAAAGCCCGACTCATATATTAGAGCTCTTAAAACCCCTTAAAAACCCCATATGTGTCAGTTTCTGATTGATTGATGTTTTATTGTTTTTTTTAATTTTCTTAATTGAGAGACTATGTTTCATTTTGGAGTCTTTAGCCTTTGTTTTTATTGGTCGTTGTTTCTTTTTTTTTTACTTTTTTTTCTACAACTTTTTTCCTTTGTTAATGTTTAATAATTTATGTTTATTAAATGTTTATATTTCAAATATTACAATTTTACCAAAAATGTATGGATTATTATATTGTTTTGATAAACTATTATAATACTGCCTTGCATTGGAAGCTTCTCTCCAAAGGATGCATTGAAGCCAAAAAACAATTTCTTTCAAGATCTTTTTTGTTGTCCTCTCTTACAAAACAACTACGGCCTTGCTTGATGTGAGACTTTCAAGACTTTTAGAGCATTTAACAGTCTTTAAAGTCATTTTTTTGCCAAGCATGTTTTTTATTTTATTAACTCTAAAGTCTTAAAAGTCACACTTTTTTATATTTTTTCTTGGTTTCTAAAAGTTACGTAAGAGAGACTTTTACAAAATCAAAATAAAAAAATATATATTTATTTTGTCTCTCTCTCTTTTTTTCCTCCAACATTATTCAAATCTATTTATAGATTTCTATATAATTTATTTGTAATAAAATTTAATTGGTTAATTATAATATTTTTCTGTTTTTTAGATCTATATTATATAAATTTTTTTTGTACCATATTATTTTTTAGAAATATCTAAAACTCTTTGTTAAATATTGGGTAAACTAATTCTTGAAAAAGTACTACTTCTCATTTTTAAAATAATAAACAGTTTTTACAGCCAAAAGTTTTTAAAGTCAAAAGTCATAAGTAAAGCCAACAACAAAAACTCTTACCAAGCAAGCTCTACATAGTGATTATGTTATTAGAGTGTATTTGTACGGTCATTAATTAAAGTTACTTGGGATTTATCTAAGAATTTGAGATCACCAAAAGGATTATCTTATATAAAATTTGGTCAATTCTCTCCAGCTGAATGACACATAATCAGTGGAGAGAGTGACACTTTTTCATTTAAAATATTAATAAAATAATTAATAATTAAATTTAAAGTAAACATATTAAAGAACATAAGTAGATATTAATATATATTTATCTTAGAAGGTAATTCAAATTTAATTTAAATATATAAAAACTTATAAATGTTAGATAATATAAGAGTTTTTAAATGCATCATTCTATTTTATTTCTTCAAGTGATTTAAACTTCATTTTCAAACTAAAAATATAATTAAATCTTAATACAAGTAAAAAACAAAATGTGAGACTGAATAAGTTAAGAAGTTTCAAATAATCTTATATAAAACTCCAACTAATAAAACTATAAAACACAAAGAATATTTAATAAATAATTAAAGAGATGAAAATTATTAAAAGTTATAGAAAAAAAGGTATCCACATAAAAATATCATACATAGTTTTTTTTAAATAAAAAAAGATGGAATCAATATTATATAATAGCAAATTGAAAAAGTTAAAAAGAATATAAAAATAAAATAACAAATAAATATTTCTCTCTGATATTCCATTTATATTATTAAGTAAACTATTACATTTTTATACAAAAATTAAAATAGTACATTTTTAGTCTTTTATTATCTTGAGAGAAAAAATAGATTATTTGGCACAACTGGTGTAGAAAAGATTACAAATAATATATCATTAAGAAGAAATTAAAAAAAATATAAATATTTTAGCAAAAATATTGATAGTAAACATAAAATTCAATACAAATTCTAAAAATATATTATTTAAAATATAAATTAAAACAAGATCTGCACATATGCGCAGATTTTCTTCTAATTGTATATATAATAAATCATTCGTCTTCAGACTTAGTTACAGAGTTTGCTACTTGCTAATTTTTTTTCACTTTCTTAAATAATTTAAAAATAATTTCATCACCTCCGATGCGACAGCCGTCACTCCTATCCACGCTCATAAAGCCGTTCTCGTTTGTTCACTGTTTTATTCAGATTTCAACTATTGTTTGGGAAATTAGTTTTTATGATGAGTTATTTTAACTTTGATTGTTTTTTTTTAGAATATTTAACATGCGTGTCTGTGTTTGATAGTTGATATGTTATTCAATGTGAACAGGGATTCACAGTAACGAAGTGCTTTATATTATGCTGTTAGGTGAAGATGAATACTCGTATATTCAAGAAAAAACCTTATCTTTTTGAAGTTCAGATATGAAAGTAGCCAAATTGCAATCATATGGTACTAAGTTCAGTTAGTAGACCTGTCCTATAATTCATTTTTTGTGCTTTTAGTGTTTTTAATGATAGTCTGTGTTGATATCACGAAAGGTATTTTTTACATTAAATATCTTCTTGTTTCACATTTCATACCTATCTTCTTGATCGGGGTCCTTTTATTAATTTTCCTCTTTACTTAGAATCCAGGATAAGGTGTTTCAGAAACTAAATCACTATCCATGAATGAAGAGATTAATGTTAACATGTTAGTGAATGAATAATTCAGTAAATAGGTGAAGAGGTGTTATATATATCTTACATTTAACGTGAAGGTAAGAGAATGTGATATGCCCTTTTACAAATCAGACAGTGCGGACGTTATCTTGCTCTTCACGGCCCTCTCCAAGACTTGTGAACATCAAGCCGATATATCCCTTAGATTTCCATTTCTGTGTTTGCATATGGTAAACGATGTTGCTAACGAAGACTGCGTTGTGCTACCACCATCAAACACTTTTCAGGAAGCCCTTTAATAGCTTCTTAAATAAATCCATACCAAACAAACCTCCTAGCTTTCCAAAAAAAATCACACATCGTTTTTTATAATTCATCTCGATGTAAAGAACAAAGTAGTGAGATCTCGTCTTGGTTATCCACATAAGACCTATGGTTTCAATATGGATTTTGTCATATTCCACATATCAGATCCTTATATAAGTCATGTCATATTTATTTCAATTCACATCATCTTCTTCACACCATCGAAAAGATCAGCGATGAGATTTTATTAATACCTGTAAGCAAAAAGAAGATAAGAGAGGACTTGAAGAACAAGAGAAAAGTTTTTCAAAAAAGTCTTAAGATTCTGAAAATCTGTTCACTTTGGCAACATTACCTCTGTAGAAAAAAGTCTCTTCTCTTTCCTCTCTACTTTCCCTTCGAGTTCGCCCTAGCTGCTTCTTCTCCATCTCGGATCTGGGGCGGTGGCCGGTGACTTCCACAGCGCCGGCGCTGCCCCTCCCCCTTCCTTTATTTTCTCTTTCCAGTGTTTCTGTAGGCTTGCGTTCGTTCGTTTTCTAGGACGGGTATCCCTTGTTGGCGGCGCTTCTCCTTCGGTGTCGTTGGGGTCGCGGTGATGGTGGTGAATTGCCTCTGTTGGCTGGCGTTTTCCTCCTTCTCCGCCTGTGGGCTGTTTCTTTGCTCCTTCTCCTTCTCTGCTTTGGCCGGCGAGAGTGTGAGTTGGTTGTTTCGGTTCAGCGGGTGTTATCCGGCGATGGCTTACTCCTGGAGGTTTGTCTCGTCGATTCTCCTGTGTTCTGTTGTAGGTTCGTCGGCGGCTTTTAGCGTTGCAGACCCCTGGGTTTAAGCTCTTTATCTGGCCGGTAAATCGAGGCGATCCAAGAGAGTCTAGATCTCTTCTTCTCTGTCAGTGCGAGGCGTGGAGCAATTGCCTTCTCGAGCGGTTCGGTGTTGAGTGTGGCAAAGGTGGATCCGTTTTACTTTCGAAAGAAAGTTTGACTCTCAACTACTCTGCAGATCTGTGACGCTAGAGGACGGCTGAAAGAGATCAGAGGAAAGAAGTCTTGGATCTACCGTCGCTGCTACGAGACGCGGAGGCTGCAGCGGAAGCGAGAAGGTAGTTCGGAGGGAAAGCGCTGTTTGTCGTAGGGGGTTAGTGCCTTTGTGGGGGTCGGTGATTCGGCTTGTGCGACGGTGAGAGCTTAGTTGCTCGTTGTTTGCCGTCGTGACTCTTTCCTCCGCAGGCCGGATCGAAGTTTAGTCTGTCGGTTTGAGTTTTACTCTTGGTTTAATTTGATTGTGATTCCGGTTGATTCCCGATTTGGGTCGAAAATATTTATAATATATATACTTTTAAAAACAAAAAAAAAAAAGAGAAAAGTTTTCAAGTTTGAGATTTCATTTCTTGATAGATTAGGTTTACAATTTCTGTTATTTATACACAAGATATATTGTTCTAGACACTATACAGATGTCTCAATAACAGTGGTTAACAATTTGTCTCACTAGATCCCAGGACAACAAATCAATTGTTGTTGTTGTTGAGTTCTGCTTTTGCTTTTGCCGTACCCAAAGTAAATACTCTGCTTTTTTTTATAGCTGTTGAGGTGTTTGACTGAGACTCAGGCGTAGTGGGCTTCCCTTGGGCCTGTTTCTTGTTTTGTTGACCAAGCCCATTGTAGACAAAGACTCTGTCTTAGAAGGAGTCTTCTCCTTTTCTCTCATATGGCTAATAATACCATGTTTAGGTAGCAACATCTCTGACAATGATGCTATTTTTTTGAGAATCACAAGATATCTCTATATATAAAGTAAAATGTTCTCTGTTCTCATAATGCCACATCATTTTTCTCAAACTCTAAAATTTTGACACATCATCAATTCATTTATTAATTTATAATTTATTATATTTTGTGTTATTATATTTTAATACTCATAGTAACTATCATCCATTAATATAACAAGAATATTAAAAGACTCTCTTTATAAATAATATTTTATATATTAATGCATTTAGTCATTATTATTTTAAATTATTTACTTTATTTATATGATTCAATATATATGTATAGTAAAACATAAAATATTAAGATAGTCAGATTTGGATCCAGTTTTGTCAAATCCGAAAAACAAATTCTCGGATCCAATTTTTTTAATATCTAAAAATATCTAAATTCGTTTTAAAACTGATATAAAACAGTAGAATATAACAAAAGACATAAATTTAAAGAAAATTAGAATAATATATTATAAAATTAAAATGCATATAGACGGGTTAGGAATATTTGCACGAGTTTCAAAAAACTCAAGTGACAATTATATCCTTTTTTATTTTAATTATTTTTGTTATTTATAATAGAATATCATGTAATAATTTACAAAATAAAATTTATTTTTAAAATGACTACTTAAATAATAATATAGAGACATGAGAATGCATATTTGTGAAATAAATTGTGGTATCACAAAATGTTAACATGTTCAACCTAATCTTTGAAACATAAAATGGGTGAAGTTCCCCTTAAAAAATTATACAAAGCTCAGGTTAGAGATGTGACATTGAGAGTGACTAGAAAAAAAAGAAAAATCTGAGAATGATAGAAATTTCAACCGGTCTAATATGTTGTGTGGTTTAACATGTTGCATTGATGAGAGAGGGAACTTGAGAGGAAAAAGGAGAGTGAGAGGGAAAAGGATAGTGAGAGGGAGATGGAGAAGGACAAGGAGAGGGAGATGGAGAAGAAGAGGGAGAGAGAGATGGAGAGGGAAATGGGTGTAGATTATGAATATATTTTGAAAATATGTTAGAGAATTGAGATAATTTTTATATAATTAATTGCCTATTACATATATTTTTTTTCTGAATGCAACAATCAAGAATTGTATATGTTTTAAAATCATAAACCGCATAAATATAAAGATATCTATAAACTAAATTTGATTTGAATTTTTAATTGATATATTATTTGATTATTTTTTAATATTTTATATAAATTTATTTAATACTATAAGTATATATAAAAAATTGAAATACAAAATCTAATGAAAAAAAATTGATATTATAGAGTTTTCTCTTAAATATGTAAACAAATACAATACAAAATTCTGCGCGAAGCGCGGATCAGCCGCTAATCAAGTATAATTGAGCTGATAAAACATTAATCCGTTCACTGGAATTTCAAAGGAATCCAACAAGGTTTTTTTACACTGTCTTGCGGATTCAACAAAAAAAAATTGGTGCCAATTTGCATTGATTGGCAAAACAATTAGCATTGATTGGCAAAACAATTAGCATTAAACAGTATTTCCGTTTAAAAGATTATTCATACCTAGCTCGAATCCCTTGATACTGGGATCGGACTATTGAGATTGTCTCGCTGGCTGACTTCTTTCTTCGGATACCTTTATTTATATAATGTCCTACTATTATATTATTTGAATTTTTATTATTAATATAAATTTTATACATAATTTCTTTACTTTAATAATTTTTAAAAATAATAATGAAATTTGGAAACTTTCTTAATTTTTAATATTGTGGTGGACCAATGAAAATTTGATACATAATTTTCTTATCTTTTATATTTTTTTCATTAGCAATAATATTAAAATTTATAAATTTTCTTAATTTTTAATGTTGATGTGAACCAATAAAATTATCATTTTAAATCATATGTGAACACCCTATGACATGCGGGCATAGGGTTGTCATTTTTTACAAGCCTATTGGTCTAGAAGTTTTCAATTTATAAAACCCTAGTGTTTGCAAGTGCACAGATGTATGTTGTAGAACTTAGGGTGTCGATCCACAGAGAAGATGTTTAATCTGCAAGAAACACCAAACTGGGAGAGTAAGCAAAGTCATAAACTCATGAGGGTTTGGAGTTTTGGTTATGGATCTTAAGCTAAACCTAATCTAATATTTATGGGAAATAAAATGCAATGCAAATGAGCTGTTAAAAGAATATCTCAAGGATATCGACTCAAACTATCTAAACTCATAGGTGACGATTTAGACTTGTTTACTCTAATCAATGTCAAAATATTTCCAATTAGCTTCCGGACAATTTTCTTTATCTAGTTATGGGATCTGCATGGAACTGGTATAGACATGTGTATGATTAACCAACTCTCGCCATCTTAATCAACTAAACACTCAAATCTGACAATTAACTCTCGCTCTCATGCCAGGAATAAGATCATGCATTAACTACTGAATTCGTTTGCTCACATATTCTCTACAGGTAGCTCTCGACTCCTGTAGCGACTATGTTCTTTTGAAGCTAGGTATGGATGATCTGGTACAACACTCTCGTGGCTCTGATCGATCCTAGGCTCAGAGAATAGGTCATGCATCTACTCTCATGCAATATGAACAACTTAGAAGAGATGAGATCCATAATATGGTCTTGAAACTTAGAAATCCTAATCAAACATATATGCTTATCGATGACTCTTAAACAACTTGACTCTCTGGGACAGATCTACATGATGCAAGGAATGATAAAAGACATGAACGAATGTAGAAGATAAAACAGAAAAGCTAATTAGATAAAAAGGTAAAAGAACAATGGATCCAGGGAAGAATTCCCTTCTCCATCGCCTAACCCTAAAAACAGAGTTTAGTCGCTCAAAATCTCATTACAGGAGCACACACCCGTTTAGGACTGCTAAGAAATGTATTTATAGGTCATAAGGTCTTCCAGATCTTATTTAGGGCTTCTCTGAAGAGGAATGGTGAAATGGGCTTTGATGTTGGGCATTGTGGCTCGTCATGGGTCCACCGGGGGTGAAAGACTTCTGGGGCAGACAAAACACTTGTTTGCGGCGGGTGAGAGTCTTCCGGGACTGGCGAATTTGGTCAACTTGTTCTCTATGTTTCTTTTGATTGCACCGTTGGATCTTCCTGATGTAAAGTGCTATGAAAACCTGATTGTATCCTCTTGAATGTCTCCAAATTTGAGATGGATCAGACGGTGAGAAAGTCTTCATTTGAGGCTGAACTTCTGACGGTCTAACTCTGAGCTATAAATGTGGATTTCTTCCATTTTGCCATACTTTTTCCTAAATTTCCTGAAAAAAGCCTTGAAACTACAAATATAAAGAAATCATAATAAAAGTTCCTAAAACTGATTAAAACCCTTTGAAAAACCATTTGAAATCAATGGTGAAAATGAATACAAATACGGTGTTATCACCCTGAAAAGGAGTTAGCTTCAACTTTTATTAGTAATATATTCATTGACAAATACGTTAATTGCTTGTGATTTAGAATGAAATGAAAGTTGGACCAATTGAAAGTTAAATTATTTAAAAAGATCGATGAATGTCGTATTCGTGATTTGTTTCATCTCTTTTATCTTCTCAGGGATCTATTTGTGTGCATTCAACTCTTCAACTCTGTGTCATGTTCTTTAACCATTTGCTTAAGCTTCTCGATCTCGGATAGGTACTCCAAAGAAGGATAGTGATAACTCAAAGAAGAATACTTGCCTAACCTTAAGAATCGGTATTTAACTTGATGTTACCTTACCGATGGAACTTACTTTTATAATGCTAATGGAAACCAAATTTGTCCACTTAATGTTTTGTAAAACAGAATTTTTCCCATAATAATTATATTAACTAGATGAGTACTTGCGCGTATGCTGATGCGGTTTAAGTGCGGGAACAAGTTTTATCCTAATAGAATCAATTAAAGCCGCAAGTGCACGGTTAATCGATTGTAGTACATAGGAATCGAATCCAACAAGGAAGGAAGATCTTTTCATGCAAAAGCTTTTGAAAGAAATATGAAGTAAGGAAGTCTAGAAATAATCGATATTTTAAAAGGGTTTTGGGGTGTCACTAAAACGTAAATCCTAAACTAAATGGGAAAAGAAAAAAAGATTAAAAACTAAAAATAACTTAATGCTAAACCTTGAGAAAATCGGCATAAAAAATAAAGAAGACTTAACATAAAAAGCTTGAATTAAAATCGATGTAAGACTATTAAAACGAGACGCTGGATTTTCAAGAAAATTATCTTCAGGGTATATGAACGATTCGAAACATTACTAAAAAGTAATTTAAAATATCCTAGCTAAAAAATTTAGAACTCGAGCTCGAAGGTATGACTACGTCACTGTCGTAATCGCAACCAACTGTCACTGACGATCCTAACCAGTAGGTTTCCACTCTGGCCCCGGAAGCGAGTGTATGCAATCTTGCACTAGACTCATCTACATTCACAACTCACCCCTAATGAAAATTTTCGCAACACTACGAACCTAAATCGGATTATAGTTCATGACGCTACTCCCATGTATTAAAAATAAGTTTAGAAGAAAAATTCCTAGGATTCGGCTTTAATAGCTAATGGAATCCTCATCGAACATATATAGTCCCCATCGAAAATCCCTTAAACCCAACAAGTGAATTACTCAGACATGATTAAAGAAAGCAAAAACATTATATTGAAAATACTGAATAGAAATCGATATTGAAAAGGAACAAAAAAGGTTCAAGAGATAGATCTCTATCTCCCTAAACCTAAAAGCTAAAGTATGAAAAACAACTCTAAGGAATTAAAAAAAATCATAACATACGTCCTAGGGTTCCTAAAACATGTATTTATAGTGCTCAAGTCATTTCTGAACGTAACTTAGGGTTTCTCAAAATGATAGAATCGATTTGGGCTTGGAAATGGGCTTCTAGGCCGAACAGACTATTATCCGCGGTCAGAGGGAATGTGACCCGTGTAAAATGGGTGCTGGCCACGGTCAGGAATAGTTGTCGGCTAGTTGACGGGACATCTTGCTCTTCGCATAACTTTTGATTGAACCGTTGGATTGTCTTGGTGTCAAGTGTGCTGGAACGCTGAGTGTTCCATCATTAAGGTCTCCAAATTTGAGCTGGATCCGACGGTGCAAAAGTCTTCATTTGAGGGTGAAATTCTGACAGTTTGACTCTGAGGTAAAAATCTAGTATTCTATCCATTTTGCTAAGTTTTTTCCTAATTTCCAGAAAAAAATCTTGAAACTACAAATACTAGAAAACCATAATAAAAACATTTAAAATAAATGAAAAACATTGAAAAAGTATTTAAAAAAGATCCATAAAAGTGGTCAAAATACGGTTTTATCAACTTCCCCAGACTTAAACCTTTGTTTGTCCTCAAACAAAACAGAAATCAAATCAGTTGAAGTGAAAACAAAAATAGAAAATACACAAATCTCAGAGACATGAACCTCTAAACTATGACCATCGATCGTACAACAATCACAACTTAGTCTAGAAAATTTTCACCAAGACACAAGATATACTAGTCCACTATTTCCGTCATGCAAAAGTTAAACAATCTAAATCTTGATTCCAGTCAACTAGCTCTCTATATTCATTAAGTGTATAGTGAATTCTCATCAAAGACATCATTCAGGGTAGAAGGCGTTTGATATTAAGGGCTGTTTAAGTGGTAGAGTTAAAGTGTTTTGGGTTACCTGAAGATCTGGAGGATGCTAGAAATTATGCAAAACCGCAAGAGAGGGTGGAACTGTTGATGTCTGCAATTTTCAGTCATTTCTCCTTGCCAAATGTTGTTGCACAATCCTTTCTCCTTTGTTAAAAACAGCTATTCCCCGAGAATCAGAAAGATAATCTCCAAAACTTCTAAATAATCGAACCAAGGCTTGCCTCAAGGATAAAATTCGATCCTCCTAGACTCTCTAAGGTTTTTATATATTTTCCTTTCTTATTTTTCTTTTATTTTCTTCTTTTTTCAATTTTTTTTGTTTTGAAAGGGGAAACACCTTTTATTAAGAGAGAGAGTCTAAGGGACAAAAATATACCAATGTTTTGTAGTTTTTCAGAGGCGAACCAGACTTTCTATCACAGGTCTCCATCTTTAGTGACTGAAAACTGCGTTGATCCTCTTTCTCTCCGACGTTTTTGAACATATCTGCATATAGGACAATGAAAAATAAGAATGCATGTGGTTTGAAAGAGGTTGGGTTAGGTGGGGAACTAGCTAAAGATAAACTAGCCATTCAAGATCAACAAAGAGTGGTAAAAGGGTAAATGAGTCCTGAATGTATGATTTTTTTCCCTTATCTAATGCTTCATTGAGAAAGTTAAGTCAATGTTAATTCCAGATAAAATAGAACTAGTGTATTTATTCATCTTAATCGAAATTATTCAAATACCTCTGGGGTACTTCGTTTCAAATGTGCTTAGCTACCGCTTAGTCTAATCCCAAATCACGAATGAGCATGTCTCTAAGGAATAGTTTAAAAGCACACAGTCAACTATCATCGATTTATGTTCACCATTCCCTTTAAAACGTATTTTTTAAAAAAAAACCGTTTTTGAAAAACTTTAAGGAAAATGCAAAAGATATAGATAATGCAAGACTTATGAAAGAAAACTTGTTAGAAATTTTTTTTGGGAATTAGTTGGAATGTGTGCGTATTTATTAATAGGTTTTTGGTTCACACGATGAAATTCTCCCACAGACTTAAATCACACTGTTTTCAGTGTGAAATAAATCGAGTTTCGATGAGAGAAATGCATAAATGTATGGAAAAAGGTAAGAAAAAGAGAACTAACCTGGACGCGGGATGCAATGATTGATGCAGATGTTGGCGGGATGCATTAGGTGATGGTGGTGAGGATGCAAATGATGCTGTGATGGACGAATGATGAATGAACTTCGAATGGGATGCTGACTGGAATGAACCAGATCGATGCAGGAAGATGCTAAAAAGTGATGTGGGAAGTGGTGGGTGGGGTGGAATGAGTCATGGTGAGGTGAAATGGGTGAAATTGGGTTGGAGGTCGTTAGAATGACCAGTGGTCAGGGTCTGGGCTCACGCGACTGGGGGTGAAGCATGTTTGGCCTCGGTCACGAGTACGAGAACGTGGTCGAGGGATGGTTAGCCGCGGTCCGGGCTCATACGACCGTGAAGGCTTAGATGCGGCCTAATCCTGCTTCTCCTTGGTTCCTGGTGGGCCGAGCAGTTGGGAATCAATCTTTCTTTTTGGTTTTTTTTGGTTTTTTTATTTTTTTATTTTTATTTATTTTTTTTTTAAAAAAAAGAACAGTTGAAGAAAAAAATAAAATTCTAAAGAAAAACAATACTTAAATGGGTTGCTTCCCAATGAGCACTTCTGTTTTAAGTCGTTTAGCTCGACTTGGCTTCCTGAGGTGAGCTTAGTCCTTAAAAGACAATGTCTTGCGACAAGCCCTCTTTGCTTTTCTTTGTTTTTTTTCTTTTGTATATCCCTGATAAGGCCATTCCCAATTGGAAATTTTGTCCTTAGGTTTGAGATAGTAGTATCCTCCGGGATCAAAAATCAGTCTTGGAGCTTCTTTAAGGTATGAGTCTTCAACACCACTTGTGATAGGAGAACGTCTTGGAAGCTTATATGATGAGGTGAATGAGATCTCTCACACGTCATAGAATTGAACCATGTTGTAAGATACAAGGAATAATGATTCTTTATGATCTGAAGTGGTGGAGAAAGTTAAGCATCCAAGGTGAGGACAGTTTGCTTGGAAAGGTGTCGCCATGGCTTGAGCTGTTAGAGAGCTGGTAAAAAGACACTCCGCCATGGGTGCAAGTGTCGCAACTGCAGTGAAAGGGGGTTCAGCCGCGGGTGCATGTGTCACGACCGCAGTGAAAGGTGGTTTAGCCGCGGGTCTAGACTGCACCAGCGGCGGAAACAGTTCGGACGATAGTATTTGGTTCTTCTTGCTTCTCGTCTCCAATTCTTTTCCCTTGTGAAGGGTCTTAGGAAAAGAGTCTTGAGGGCTACTTAAGCTTCACTTTTGTTTCAATCAAGTCTCCATCACCTCTCATAAGAGTATTGTTTGAAGGTGTACATAAGGAAATCCCTTTGTTCATCAAACTTGTCTCTCCGACGTTTTCTTCAACTGTGACGAGTGCACTTTTTCTAGAACGTATCCAACATCCTTCGTCGCTCCTCCAGAGTCAAATATTGGATCATCTACACTGCATATGATCATACAATGAGAGTTCATTGTAGAAATGGATGTGAGGTTTTTTTGTTGATCTTCGAGAAACTCATGTTGATTCGAATAGTTGATGAGTGTTTCAGCAGATGCTAGGAATGAAGTACCCAATATTAATGGTTTAATTGCATCATTTATCATTCCAATAACACGGAAATCAGTAGAAACAAGACAACCCTCTCCTTGAAAAGGCAATTTAGGTTTGAAACAGAGTGGAGTTGCACCAAAAAATTCTCCATAGTGAATATAAATCATAGAGGAATGAAAAATCAAAATACCTATATTCTCTGAAATGGTTTTTGGTAGGAGATTCATATCAGGTCCAGTATCACAAAGAGATTAAGAAATTTCACTCCCTTGATCGAGAATGGGGCATCAAACTTCTCGGGATCCTTCATTTTAGAAAGCATCTCTAATGGTGGTCTGGATGTCACCATTAGTGTCTCATGTTTCACGTGGTTTGTCTTACACTCAAGGTGGTGAGGGGCTGAAGGAGAAAAAGGCTTTGGTTCATCAAGAAGAGGTGACTTATGATCTTGTTTGTCGTCTCCAAAACACTTGAACGAATCGGTAGAGACGAGATCATCACTAGGGATAGAAACAAGTTCTCATTTTTCTTGACGACTGGCTTCCATGACATGATGGTCCAAAGGACTTTCATTTGATGGCCTCTTTCTAACAAACTTGATGGAGGGTTCTCCATCTACTTCATAAGCTACCCAATACTCGTCATCCGTAGATTCATTGATCTCTTAATACATATCATCCATCTCGGTTTGGGAGATAGACATCTGTTCATCAAAGAGAGGATCATGGATATCTCTGTTGGCATTGTAAGTTGAATAAGGGTTGTGGTCCTTGTAGATTCCTTGTTCCTCTAAAACTTCGGCAAATTACTATTTCCAGATCTCTCACTATTCTTTGTCGCAAGGGTCATAAATTCTTCAACACCACTTGCATATTCATCGGTTAGTTTTCCCGATGTTGGATCAAGACGGGGTTTATCCATCCAAAATCGAAAATAATTATAGGGGTTTAGGTTTGAAGAAGACATGTTCTTTCACCCTTGTTTTGTAAGTTGTGAATGAGAATGAGGAAGTATTTATAGAAAAATCTGACCCGATTTCCGACCAAATTTCAAATGTTTATAAACGGCTAGTTTAACAGATATACTAACGACTAGGGCCGGCCCAAACTTTCTGTGCGCCTAAAGCCCAACTTCAAAATGATGCCCATCAAATAAAAAAAGAAGGCAAGTTAAAAAACTGAAAAAAAAATGCAGACATAGGAGTTCGAACTCTAGACATTAGGGAAGCAGAAATATTGTTCAAACCACTACACTAAAGAAAAATTTGTTAAAAATGATGCCCTTAAATTTGATATATAATTTGGCGCCTAAAGACCTTGCTTCATGGGCTTTAGGTCAGGGCCGGCCCTGCTAACGACTATAATAAAGAATCTATAATATCCATCTAAAATCCATTGGAACTTTTAAAATATTTCTGACGAATTTCTGACTCATTTAATAAAAATACTAAAACTTATTTTCGTATATTATTTCTTTCAGAAAATCGTCGGAATTTTCTGACAGATTTTCGGTGGAAACAATATATATGTTAAATTTTAACATCTATATTAATTCTCTCGGAAATCGGTGGAAAGTTCCGATGAATTTTTGACGGAAATAAAATAAATATTTAAATATAAATATTTATATTATTTCCGTCGGAAATCTGTCAGAAATTTATGATGGATTTCTGACGGAAGCTTAAAACCCAACAATTTTAAGTATCTGGTGGAAATTGGTCGAAAATTTTGTTTTCTGTCGGGATTCGGTCGGAAATTTTCGATGAAAAAAAAACTGTCAGAATTTCCATCGGAAATCATAGTGTTTTCTTGCAGTGCATGGATGTTCTATCGTATTTGTTCTGAGTTGTAAGATATGTATTTTGTGTCATAGATGAGTTCATGATGTTTTTGTATAAATTTTGGGTTTGAATAAACAATTCCAATTTCTATTTCAAAATCATTTCATTAATATCACATGCTTTCATCTTAAATTTAATTTGAACGCAAAATATTGTAATTTCTAAAATATACGCAATATCCTTCCAATAAGCAAAACATGTATCCAACACTTCATTAGATGTATGGTAATTTTTTTAAGACCTCCACAAGTAATTTGAGAATGACATGGATTCGGCAAAGAAACATTTGGAAGCTGTAAATGTTGAATTTTTTTAATTGAAAAAACTTGGCAAGAACCGTTGAAGAAAAAGAAGTTGTAGACTCGGAGATCATAAGAATTTTGGGAATTTGAGTCTTGAAGCTGAGAAGTTAGCAATTGATAACAAAAATATATATCAGAACTAAAAGTTGGTGACCAGACAGAATCCGATTTAGATCAGACGCTATAAGATGTGAAGAAAGAGACAGTTGTCTTGAGGCATAGTAAGAATTTTTTAGTATGTGAATAGGTACGTAGCAAATAAGGAGAAAGATCACAAGAATACACTAGAAGAAAGTACCTGTTTACAAGTGCAAATGAACGAAATTGAAACTAAGATATAAGGAGAAACAAATTACTATTTTGAGACACTTAGAGAAAAGATACTAAGTTCTGACCTGATTCAAGATAGTTTTGGATCCATTATATCTCTAAGGTCTACGTTACTCTTACAATCAACTAATTCGGCCAATGTCAGATAGATAAGAACTATACAAGTAACAACGAAAAGAAATAGAACAGGATAACTTACACTAAACAGACAAAACCAATTAACGTAATTTAAGACAACATACACCAAGACGAGGATTGCCACAAAATTTGATCCTTAAGGTTTTTTTTTTTTAAAGAAAAGGTGATAGCGAGTCCAGAAAACCAAGATGTGGAGATAATTACCGATTACATGTTTACGCAATTCCTATATATGTACATTTCAATTATTTTTACAAATTTTTTGTCTCATTAATAGTAGTAATAGTTATTTTCGTATAATCGTTATAACATAATTATGTTGTACACAATATGTAATGCTCTTTTAGTATGTTAAGTTTATGCAGACTTTTTGTTCTTTCGTATTTCCATTTCATAAATTGAGTTTGTGATCGCTGCTCTTAAATGCATTAGAACTGATTCACATTTTTCATTATATATGGGAAATATATATTATTTTGGTTCTTATTATCTACGTAAGATAAAAAGATTGATACATAATCATTTGTTTTTTCCAATTTTTGTTATTACAAGAGCATTCAAAACGATTGGAAAACAAATATAATGGTAATAATAAATTAATTTTATTAAGTTACTATTTGTGTCTTAACGCTCTATTTATATTGGACTGGCAGTTTTAGGGTGGCACATGTGAAATTGTATACGACATAGCAGATATTCTTGCAGGTTTGAATAGCGAGATAGACACCACAATCATGTACCGCGGTCTAGACCCTAAGAGCATGTATAGCTTAGTTTATGTGGTACATGTTGTTCTTTTGTTATTTCTGTTACTCCATGTTTATTATTATGGACAACAATATCATTATTTCTCCTACGACCGGTGGATCATAAACGATGCCAAAACTGTGAATGTGAGAGAGTAAAACCGTTGAAATATCATTCTTTCTATGTGTGAGAGAGTACACTTGCAACCACAAGTTCGTCTCTACAAAAAACATTAAAATAAGAACGTTAAAGATAAAAAGAGAGCAAGTGAAGATCTGTTGATACAGTTTAAGAGATCTCCCAAGTACATAATATAAAGGAAGTAAGGGAGTACCTTTTTCTGACAATCGGAGCAAAATATTAAGACGAGATTGATTTTTGGTTCTTGTTTTTGGTCAAATGTAAGACTGAAAAAAAAAATGATTTTTGGCTGTTGTTTTTGGTTAAAGGTAAGACCGAAAATGAAAATAAATTTAGAAAACCCGAGATATGGGTATGGATATTAAGAGTATTGCAACGCAGAGCATCACCGAATGCAGTATAGATTGAAGAGTGGCTTTAGATAAATAATTCCTAATAAGTATCATCTAAATTGTTTTACTATTCAAAATTTTGTTTTCATCTTCAAAAGAATAAGAAGAAGAAGTATTAGTAGTATAAGAGCGTGGCAAATTTTTAACATCTTTGATCTTCGCTACAAAATATATCCATCAAATCCGCTTATTGAAAAGGGTAAAATTTTACTTTTAATATGGATTCAAGCTTTAACCTTTACAAAACATGTGATGAATCTGTGGATCTTACAGTTGCATGGTACAGTGATAAAAATCTGACTTAGGGTTTACATAGTCAAGCTCATAAAAGATGTGAAAAGATACATCCGAAAACATCTACACTTGCAAACACAAAGTACAGAGAAGAGAAGAAGGAAAAACACGTAGAAAAAAACCGAAAGATAATAAAGAGGTAGGAGAAGAAGACATAGCCAATTGAAATCCGACCAG